>NC_052486.1:11775621-12001558 GCF_009730915.1 Dioscorea cayenensis subsp. rotundata
TTGCATATGGTACTGTATTTATATAATCTGTGGTAATTTCTGGGTGCAGGGTACTGAATTTGTACATTCTACCAGACAACAGAGCATTAATTAGCTAGGCTAGTTTTGCAGCGTGTTCTAAGCATTGATTGTTTCACTTATTGAAGTTGAAGCTGGCTTGAAATTGAAACAGGATCAGTTACAATTGCGGTGGTAAGGAAGCTGCAAAAAGTCAATGTGATCTTATAATTCTTCCATTTTAAACGATGGGGTGAAGTTGGAGAAGCAGACATGGAAGTCTTCTATTTATGTGGCCTGATGACCTTTGGGGATGAAACTAGGACACAGTTCAATATAGAGAAGCCTGGAAAAGTATCATGACATGCTTGAGGATTTTAAGCAATTGCAGAAGAACCAACTATTGTGGATTTTAAACGTCTACTTTGTTAACAGATTATGTAGCAAAGGAAAGGTTCCTCTCAATTGGCACATATCTTGTAAAATCGGGGAATACAAGCATGTCAATGCTGCTCGCCTTCTCAATGAAGAGCTCAGCATCCTACAAACAACAAAGACAGAAGTTGAACCAAGAAATTAGAGATTATAGAACAACATCGTTTTGAGGAAGAGAGGGCGTATGCTAGCAATAAAACGCTCTATTTATATATTAGAAGATATCTATGATATATGGGGAAAAGTTCCAGAGGAAGAGTGATGTTTGTGCATACAAATTTGACATAGATGTTGAGTATGATACCGTCACATACTGGAAACAACGCGCTAAACAACTAGGTTGTAGGATGTTTGAGGAAAGCATCTAAAGAGTAGACTCTTATGGAGAAAGCCGTAAGATACTGAAAGTTAAGAATCTTGAGACTAGTCTTCACCTGTAGAAGAATTGTCTCAAATTTTGCAAAAGTGATAACTTCTTGCACTTTGTACTCAGAATGCACCTGCTGTTATTGGCCACCAGGTACCCTTCTGTCAACCCTAAGCTGGCATTTCTTCTGACTGTATACATTCTTAGAAGAATTGTAATATGTAAATCAGTGTTCAGATTTCATTCATCTTGTTTCGTATAAAAGTCATTTATAAGCCTCAAATTGTCCGCAAGTGTTCGCCAACATTGCTTTGGCTGTGGTATATGCAAACTAAGATTCTGGTCTTCAAGCCCATTTCAAAGAGTGACAGTTTTCAAGAGTTTGATTATTTTAACATCTGGCGCCTTCCTGATTTTTTTGTTCCAGATTATTCTTCACTGAATGTTAGCATATTATAAGGTTTTACAATCATCTTTTCTTTTCTTAGTTAAACGCTCTTCATACCTTTATCCCTCTTCAATCACACCACAAGTATCTAACACTTTCATATTTTCATATTTTGGTTCTTCTTGACTTTCCAAGACTATAGCATCACCATTGACACTGGCACTATTTATTCCTGAAGTAGTATTTAGTCTATGATTGGTCATCCTATTTTTTGGTTGCTTTGAGGTTCTCATTCCACATCATTGCACCCGATGCATCCTTTTCTCTTGCCATGGATGTAATAAATCCATGTCTATAACTAACATATGTGGTGACCCATTATCTGCCCCAGTAGTTAATTAATTTACAATTCACAGCAATACAATCTTTGAATCCTAAAGCATTTGTGTGTGGTCAGTTTCACACCATCTTCCTTGTTTTGATTTGCTTCATCGACACCCCCAGCATTACTTTATATTTCTTGAATTGGTTATTGCCCATTTGTTACCCTTTTGATTATCTAGTCAGTTTTATAAAACAAAATTTTGGCCCTTAGTATTTATTTGTTGTCCATATCATGCCAACTGCTACCGTTTATTTTTTTTTCTTTGTAACATTGTAGTTCTATTCAAATCCGTTATGGTTTCTATTTTGTGCTATCTCATTGATATAGGACAAGATACTCCTAGTTTAACATGGTTCTTCATAAACATCCAATGCGCTCTGCTAGTGCAGAGTTTAGGAAAGATATATACGTACCTTCTGTTTTGTTCGTGGAGAGGCAATTCTTGTCTCATTATTTCCCATTTTCATTACCATCTGTATCTACCAACTATTCTCAGCAATTTTAGTTTCTAATCTATTCGTTCTTCTCTATTTCAGGACAAAGAGTTGAGATATCGTTTCATTTACAACCATTTTCCAAGTTTGGATGGAGAGGTAAAATAAATAACAAAAAAAAATCAAATGCTACTCTTTTCAAAATGCACATCAAATGTCTGTTTGAAAGTTTAAAAAAATCTCATTTTGGCTGTAAGAATAAGCATACAAAAGTTTCATGGCAATGCAACTATTTTTAATAACATGATTGTTTATAATAAAATTCCTATATTCTTTTCTTATCCCAATATTGATGAAATTTTCCATTTCTAGTTTTGGCATCATGTTAACCAGGGAAGCACACCTTAATTTTCAGATGATAGCCATCACATTAAACACCATTCCTGAATATTTGCTGGCGTTGATATTTAGCTTTAGACTAACATACCTTTTGTAAATGCCTATCTCTATTTAATAGTTACCCACCTGCTCTGTCACTGTACCAAATTGGTACCTGTACCTCATTTTATTTTTCTAAAAATTTCTCTGAAAGCCTTGTCAGATATATGTTGTATTACTCCAAAAAAACTATTCTGTGCTCTTAAACTATATTCTAGCACACATTGTCTTAATAACATCTTGCCCCAAATTTTGATCCTTAAAATCAAGTTTAAACCCAAGCTTTATGTGATAATCTAGTTGTGGCATAAATTCGCATTATTTTTATTCACTATCAAGGTATTTTATTTGATTTTCTTAGTTAGCCATGCTTCCATTCTTCATTGGCAAACCTTGGAAAATTCTCTGCCTGAAAAATCTGAAGTGATATGCCTATATCTTTAAATTCAGTGTTCTACATTGTCAAATGGGAAATTTTTATTAAGTCTAATCAATGACAAACTTCTATACCTTTCTATGCATTTATATACTTATACATATGTGTATCTGGCATAAATATGTACATATGCCTATATTTTTTATTTTTCTTGTAAGGCTGACTCTTTGTGCTTCTTTTATTCGTTTGCACTCTCAAGCTTTGATGTCAATATAACTGATTTTCAGGACATTATAGGTAAAACTGATACAGAGATATTTTCTGGAGTTGGTGTGGAAGAAATTCAGGATTTTAAAAGGGAAGTTTTGGAACGAGGTTTACCTGCCAAGCGGGAGATCACATTTGAAACCTCACTTTTTGGTTTAAAGACATTTTTAATCTATGTTGAACCAGTTTTTAGCAAGGCAGGAGATAAAATAGGTGTAAATTACATGGGGATGGATGTAACTGACCAGGTAACTTATCAATTAAACTTTTCTGTGTTGTTTTGTCTTTTCAGTTCTATGTTGCCAATACTGAAATTCATATTTCAGTGAATCTTAATTTAATATGATGCAATCACCAAAGTGAGTCCTTTTGACTGTTCTTTGTGTTGTTATGTAGTTCAAGCATCTCTTTTTTTCTTTAATCCTGGAATAGATGTACTGTTATTTTCTAATGTTATTGATGTAACTTAACTGTTAGTTTTTAACTAAAAAACCATGTGTAAAATTTTATAATTGTTCATTATTGACTTTTGATTATTCTATTTCTTTTCTAACAACATAACTGCATTAGACTGATTCACAGTGTTATGGAGAATGTGGGGTTTTCTGAAAATATTGATGATTAAAGAAAAACTATTCTGTCTTAGTTTTGATATTGTAAATTTTTTATTTTTAACAAGGGTGAGTTTATAAGTGCATTAAATTTGGTCTACATTTTGATTAAGATATTTTGAAAATTTAGTTTATAGTATTTACATTTTTAATTATCCAAATTATATAAAATTTAAAATTCACACTGAAACACTGAATTTGAAACCTCATATGCAGACAGTGTTTATTTGTTATATCTATCTGACAGCATAGGAGACATAGATGCCAAACAGTTTACACCTGACCTCAAATCTTGAACTAACTTGAATGAAAAACTTAATTTTGATTTCATTTTTGAACTTCAAAATTTGGTTTTAGTCCAGTTCAGTTTGAGATTTTGGGTTAAACTGAACACGAATTGTTCACAAACTTACAATAGCACATCCAGAGTACTGCCTTTGGTAATAGAATGCTTGGCAGATACTAGAAAGGCTGTCTATTCTTGGTGTACACCGGGTGCTTCTAAATCAAAAACATGCTTTTGAGATGAACTTTTGATCATCTCCATATGGTGACATGATTATTTCAGAACCTATGCATGATAATATCACTGACATTCTTTGTCATGCTGTAACAACTAGTAGCTTGTTTCATTGATCAGGTATACCTAAGATTCTCCAACATGATCTCCATTTCATTCAATTTTTATGAATTTTTTTATTAATATATTGAAATTCTAAATTGAAATGAGCTTCAATAATTGCACTCAAAGTACTTTTATTTAGCATTATGTTTTATCAAGTATGGAAGCAGAATGCACGTTCTTTCCTTAGGTTGGCTATTTGATCTCTGATTGATGGTAAAATTTGATGATAATTTCCTTTTAAGCAAAATAGGACACTTAGAGTAATAAAATAAAAATTGTGCTTTTAATTTTGCTTCAGGTCCAAAAATAGGCGTTTGTTGATTACATTCCTATTTGCTTCTTTACCATTTTATTTTTAATGTCATTTACTTCACTTTTTCTTACATTAATTTTTTGTTCATATGGTGGTTCAAGTTGCATTACAATCAGCTTGCTTGAGTGACAGGTTAAAAAAAGAGAGAAAATGGCAAAGCTGAGGGAGGAGATAGCTGTTCAAAAAGCTAAAGAGACAGAACTAAATAAAACAATTCACATAACAGGTTCAGTAATTTTGTATTGATTGAGAAAAATCATTTCTTTGATAAACTTGTAAACCTGTCTTTTCCCATCTACTGTTTATCTCTTTGGCTCTCTTGACAGAGGAAACAATGCGTGCTAAGCAAATGTTGGCGACAATGTCTCATGAGATTAGGTCTCCTCTTGCTGGTGTTGTTAGCATGACTGAGATCCTTGCAAATACAAAACTGGATAAGGAACAGCACCAACTGCTAGATGTTATGCTTTCTTCTGGAGATCTAGTGCTGCAACTTATTAATGACATACTTGATCTTTCTAAAGTTGAATCAGGTAATTGTTTTGTTTGGGATTTTTTTGATAATTTTCAATTCTGAAGGAGGCTGTTTTTTCTATATAGTAGTAGTTGGAGTCCATATGCTTGGTTTGTATAATTTTGGTAAGTGACCATATTCTCATAATACTTACTCAATGATACGAGTCAGTATAATCACTTTTAACATTTGAAGTTTGACCATCGCACAAAAAACTATATGACTTGAAGTTACTAATTACAATTATACCAAAAGTATTCCAATTAACTTGTTTAGAATACCCAGAGTTGTTAATTATAACTAAACATGGAGAAAATTTATTGAGAATGGCTATATGATAATTTAAAAGCACCTGATTTACTGATTTGGCTGTATGATTGCTGAATATCATACTATCCAGTTGGCTTGTATCTTATGTTACAAACACTAGCTTTATGTTTGATTTGCACCCATTTTTAATGTTTTGGTCAATTATTGCACCATACATGAGAACTTTCTTGACAAGGCAACTTCATCAATAACATTTGTTTATTGCCTTTTTTCTTATTTATTTTTATTTTTAATTTTATTTTTAGAGAAATGTGGACAAGCCAAGCTATAGGCAGGATTCGAACCCTTGACCTTTGAGTTGGGAGGGAAATGGGGTAACCAACTACCTATAAAAGGGTGGCTCCTTTTCTTTTCCAAACATCAAGATTAATTACATCTTTTGCATTCTCAATTTTCCATTGCATCTGCGAAGAAAATGCATGTATGAATACTTTCAAATGGTATTATCTTACAAGTAGCTCTGCATAAAAATTATTCATTTTGCCTGTGTTGTATCATTTAGGAGTAATGAAGCTGGAAGCTACAAAGTTTCGACCACGGGAGGTAGTAAGACATGTTCTTCAGACAGCTGCTGCGTCATTGCAGAAAGAACTGGCTTTGGAAGGTCATATCACAGACAATGTACCTTTTGAGGTGGGGATCCAGTATCTTCTAATGCCTTGATTTGCTTTTTGTTTAGTTTCTATTCAGCCAATTCATGAACATTGTGCATTGGATCTACTGTACAAGGATCTATATATAGATGTGTAAGTACGAACTACATGTACAAGTATTAACAGAGAAGAAAGCTTTAGTGGTTTGATTTCAGTCTCATTACTTGGAATTAATGAGCATCGCATGCTTTTCATAGATTTAGATCAGTTTGTGCTTATTTTTTAGCATTTTAATCTGAATGTGGATTGCTTATGTAAGTAATAACTTCCGATGAGTACAAACAAATGATTTTATGCTCAAATCAGTGAGATGCTTTACATGCTTTACCAAAGGTTGGAGCTTTTATTTTCTTCTGTCACCATGATCAGTTTGATGAATATTCTCCTGTTAGGTTATTGGGGACGTGCTTCGCATTCGACAAATTTTGACCA
The DNA here is from genome assembly GCF_009730915.1 of Dioscorea cayenensis subsp. rotundata. Lineage (NCBI taxonomy): Eukaryota > Viridiplantae > Streptophyta > Magnoliopsida > Dioscoreales > Dioscoreaceae > Dioscorea > Dioscorea cayenensis. Next base: position 11,782,187 of record NC_052486.1, read on the forward strand.
ACTTGACTAGGTAATAACTCTTGCAACAATGCTTTCACTGATTATTATTTTAACTAATCTGAGCACTTAATTGGCATATTGTTGGTTGGAAAATTTCAGACAAATTTGTCTATGCTAAATTTTGGAATGATGTACAATCATACTGTGGACAGCTGCAGTATTGTAATATTGGGATTTTTCATATATTGAAATTCCATCTTAATTGAATCATTGTGCTCTCTTCCACCTTTTGGATATACTCAAGTGGCTTCTCACCTATTGTGCTTTTTTTCTTCTGTGTGCAAAATAAAAATAAAAATAAAAATAAAAAAAATAAAACTTGTAGGAGTCTTCAGAGAAGGAAAACCATCTACAGAATTCAAGGATATTCAGAATGGGTTAGGAAATTATTGTTAATTTTGAAATCCTTGAGCAATCTCATTTGTTACGACATTTGGAAACCCAAGAGATATATGTTTGGGCGTTTCATGAGGCTATTGTTGGAGTAGACTCATTGGAGGCTAGAAACTAAGTTTGGTAATGAGTTATTTGTTTCAAGAATAGAAGCTGGACTTCCTCTGGAAACCAAATTAAGTGGTTGTTTGTACATGAAATTTTGTTTATCATTGCATAAAGAGTATTTCTACAAGAATGGATGAATAAACATGAAAATAACCCTTAAAATGCTAATTTTCTGTAAAGTATTGCTGTTGCGGTTTCCATCCTTGACAACTAATCGAAGATAATGAATACCACTGATAATATTACTGTACATGCACAATATGCTTGTATACTTTACATGTATACATGTTCAATGCAAAAATGTTGGCTTGCATATTGGTTGCTGGAACCTTGATTCATATTTTTCTTATTGCAATAATTTAAATAGATATGCCTTTCTATCATTCTCTTCTGTGTATACCAACTTCTCATATTGGTTGCTATTTCATATGGTAAAATATTATAGCAATGCAATCAAGTTTACGCATGAAGGAAAAGTTGGGATAAACCTTCAAGTAGTTTCTGAAGAATCTGAAAAATATTCTGGCTCTGGAGGAGAACACCATCAAGTTATTGAAGAGGATAATTCTTCTCTTTCGGCAACAAGACTGACTGAAAATGCCTTTTTGGACTCTCAAAGATGTGAGAACCTTGTACTCCATAATTTTTCTTAGCATGAAGATCTCAAGATCAGCAAACTCATAGTTGAAGGAATATTTGGCAGATGAAGATACTGAGGAGAATAAGCGGTCGCAGGAGAAAAGAGTGTGGCTGCGCTGTGATGTATATGACACAGGAATTGGCATTCCAGGTTGTTTCATTTTTTCTTATCTATTGAAGCATGCTAGTTGGGAATGTTGATTTTTGAATTGTCATTAATTCTTTGTTTCTTCTTCTTAATACTTCTTTGGTAATTATGCTTTGACTTCTTTAATCTGGCAGAGAAGGCTTTACCCACATTATTTAAAAAGTACATGCAAGCTAGTGCTGATCATGCACGAAAGTATGGTGGAACCGGACTTGGTCTTGCAATCTGCAAACAACTTGTGAGTTCACTTTATCTTCTAATGCCTTTTTCTTATACTTGTTTATTACGTACAACATGTTGTTTGATCTTTTTTTTGGCAAACAAACTTTAAACTCTGATATAGCTGAGGGCAATTTCTGACCTCAATCTTCTAGTCATCGAGAGTATTAGAGCTGATAGTCTTTTATTTCTCCTTTGTTAGTGATTTCAAACTTTTCTTGTGCTCGCTTGCCTGAATAATAAATTAATGCTTTCATTTATTTGCATTTCTATTTTAAATTCATCTTAGAGAATGGTGTACATGTGGTATCAATTATATAGTCTGCATTCTATTCCTCATTAATCTTCTTGGTTGCTCACAGAAATGTTGAGCCAACACTACTTTGTTAAATCTGTTTCATTAGCTATGGTCTGGCTTATCTCAACTTCTCATGGATCTATCTTTTTTGCAATTTTAAACAAATCTATCTTATTTTGCTTGTTTGCTATTTTATTTTGATCGAAACCAGCTTTCACTTCAACTGGCTTACTTGTCAGGAATATATAAAGAAATGAGTATTTTGATCTATATCACCTTCATAAACATATAAAGATGAATATTATGATCTATATCATCTTCACCTCTTTTCAGTGAAGCGCTGTGCTACAAAGATTCAAACACTACCCATCGTTGTCTGATTACTTATTCCATTGAAGTGTTAACAATGATAAGAATGCTTATAATCAGTACCACAACAGATGAAACAAAAATTAATTCAGATTTATATTTTTCTCAAAATATCACATTGTTGTGTAAACTGACTGTAAGAAATGTGCATATATAGGTTGAACTCATGGGGGGAACTCTTACAGTGACAAGTCAAGAATGTTGTGGTTCAACATTTACTTTTGTGTTGCCTTGTAAAGTTCCGTCAAAGCAGGAGGATTCTGGTGATTCAGATGAGATCTCAGCCATTGCTGATCAACAACTCATGCCTGATGCCAACAGTGAAGAGATTAATGGGACATTTCTTTTTAAACCATGTGCGCTTGGAACTCAATTCTCATCTAGTAGATCCATTGTTCGAAAGACAAAATTGTTTCAAGGCTGTAATTTTGATCCCTTAAGTTCAATAGGTGCATCACCACAGGAGTCTGATTCACTTTCATCAGTAAACTGCATAGTGTCAGAATCCTCTCAGACATATTCTGAACTTGGAGCTCCAATACAGAGCAACCTGGATCACAATATTCACAATGCTGAAAGTATGAAGAGAAAAGATGAGATATTTCAAGATGATAGAACTAGTCCTGGCAGTTCTAGTATGAATTTCAGGAAGTCTCAGAAGTGTGACATGTCATCCAAATGTGGGAATATGACTGATTTGAATGAGATTGGTGCACTCAGACCTGCAAATTGTAGACCAAGGCAAACTGAAGAAAATGAAAATCCACTGAGCACAACTAGTAGTAATTGTGAACAGGCAAAAATCAAGGCAAATCCCAGAATTCTTCTTGTAGAAGATAACAAGATAAATATAATGGTTGCACAATCGATGATGAAGCAGTTGGGTCACAAAATTGATGTTGTAAATAATGGATTGGAAGCAATACGTGCATTTCATCATTCTCACTATGACCTTATTCTCATGGTAATCTTCGTAATTTCTTTTTGGTTTACTCTTAAAATTTAAAGGCTGCATTTTAATTCAACTCTCACATTCTCTAATTACATATTTTGGATTCGTAAGTAATGGCTGGCTCCCACTGTAGCTTATTTCAATTTATGGATGCATATTATGTAGGAATTAATGGTATGATCTTTGTTATCTTCAACCTAGGCTTCAAAGTTTTGATTGCTTAGACTGTAGTGCCATATGATTGTGAATAACTTGGAACATCCTTTTTAATGCTGGTTTTTATTTCCAACATCTTTAGGATGTTTGCATGCCAGTAATGGACGGTTTACAAGCAACTAGACTGATTCGATCTTTCGAAGAACATGGATATTGGGATGCTTCTGTTATAAATGAGCTAGACAATGCTAACCCCTGCTCAAATTTACCACCAAGTGATCCAGATGCCAGATGGTGCAGGAAGAGAACTCCAATCATTGCAGTAAGTTTTTCCATTTAGTTTTTCAGCCTAATTACAAGAATAACGATGAAATGGATAAACCTTTTCTCATCGCAAACTCACCAAAAGCATTTTGCATGAGCTACCACAGTTGCTGGTTTATGATACAATGTTTTCTTAGTGACATAAGCATCCACATGTTCTACATTTTTTGGCTTTTTATTTTACATTTATTGAAATAGCATCATAATGTTCCTTAAACATTAAGACTTTTGTCTAATATTTGTTCATGTTATTCAGATGACAGCGAATGCATTGACAGAGAGTATCAATGACTGCCTTGCCAATGGCATGGATTCATTTGTATCTAAACCTGTGACTTTTCAAAAATTAAAACAATGCCTTGAGCAATACTTTCCATGTTAGAGCTTGTAAATTATTTTTTTGTAAAGTAGAAAATCAATAAAATAATGGAAATTTTTGCAAGTTCTGTGCCACAGTTTGGCTTCCTGATTGACTCCTCTGCAGTCCCTTGGAAGCAGGAAAATAAATGGGCTAATATAAATGAATTTTCTTCTAGTTTACATTAAAATTAGACTTTTGTCATGCCTTAGAACTTCATTCTTTTGTTGGCTAGCATTTTTTGAAGTTCTTATATTATAACATGTGTTTCATATTTTTAACTGCTAGAACGTTATTTCTTTCGTTCATTCATTGATATGTATGGAACTTCACAAAAACTAAATGACTTAGTTATAGCTTCACATACCCAAATTTTTGTCTGCTCTATTCGTTTCTACCCATTTTTCTCTTAGATTAGCACATATACGAATTATTTCAACTTCCTATGGATTTGCTATGGCTTCAGCTCCTTTGTTCCAAAAAAATAAAACTTCCTTTAACATTGTCAGTATTAAGTTTGGCAAGCTGGCCATAGAAATTCAAACTTAATTATGAACTGCATGATCATGATCTTTGCTATGTTGTGCTTGATTCGTTGATCTGCTGCTCTGTCAAACGAAATCCCAATAGGTGAATTTTACATCATTGATTTTTTAATGAAGTGCTAGTGATGATAATTCATTTCTCTGATTAGAAATTCATCTGACAGATGTGACAACCATGAACAACTGGTATGCATATTCCATCAAACATATAAATCATCCTTCCAAGTATAAGATATCTGCATGAAAACTGTAAATGTTTCAACTGAACATGATGTTAATCTATATAATTTGCCAAGCTTCACGTGGAAATTATATTTAACAGAATGAGGTTCTCTTATAAAAACAAAATAAAAAATGTAGTGAAATATTACAGTTGCTACCACACTTTGCTCATGAAAGGTTCAAGTTTGGAACTGGTGTTAACGTTTAATTGCTTGAAAGACTAACAAACATGATTTCATATATGTACCCAAATATGGACCATGCTCTCCAAAGATATGATTTGGAAAACTTATTGTTTAGATTCGTTGCTAAGGAGAAGTGCTTTCATGCTATGAGAAAACAGTTAATGATTTGCATGTATTGCTTAATTAAGCATGCAAAACCGTGCTGTTTGAAGGCATTATTATACTGCAAAAAACTCTTCAAACAATCTCTCCATGAACTTTATAGTAGAAAAGTGTTCGGACTTTGCACTCATCATTCCAAATACGGTTTTTAGAGTTACATGGTCCGGAAAGAAGGGTAAATCCAATTGTACAAGGACATAACACTTCATTTCTTTAACTTCTATTTCATCATCTAATGATTCAGGTAGAGGGGCATGGGCCGATTTTTGGCTTGGCCCGGTTAAACCCAATGGATGGGTGTTGCAGGGAAACCAAGTAAGGAGAGGGAGCAAGAGGTCATACACACCAGGCGGAGCTTAAGAAAGAATCAAGGCAAACACATGACCAAATTCAATGATTTTATCATAGGGGCAGTTGCTGTTAATCATAATTAGTTGATTAAAGAATGAATGTAATTGCAATAGCTGTAGTTTGTTACAAGAAGGGTTGTTACAAAGGAGGCAGTGCTCTGGCATAGAAGGTGCTCGATAGAATGCCAGGCCGGCCAAATTGTTAGGAATTGTAATGATCTGTTATATAACTGAAGGAGTAATGAAAGAGTGGCATCTTTGGCCAATTTCCTAATTCTCCAGTCTTTTCCCTTCTTGGACAGGTTGTCGTTCTATCTTAAAGATTGCCGGGTCCGTCAATGGACGGGACGTCATCGTACTCATCGACGGCTGGCCAAAAAATAACTTTGTGCAGACGAGATTGGCGACTCACCTAAACCTGGTCATTCAGCTTTTACCCAACTTATGGATCACGGTGGGTAATGGAGATGCTGTCTCCAGCGTAGGGGCATGTTCTGGAGTTTATTTGAGGATGGGTACGACCCTGTTCACGGTGGACCTAATTTTCGGCACCCACCAGTAAATGTAAAGCCCTACAGATACCCACACTTCCAGAAGAACGAGATTAAGAGATTAGTTGGAGAGATGTTGGTTGATGGAATCATCCGCCCAAGCACTAGCCCGTTCTCATCTCCGGTGCTCTTGGTGAAGAAAAAGGATGGAACTTGGCGTTTCTGTGTCGATTACAGAGCTCTGAACGCCATTACCGTGAAAGACCGTTTTCCAATACCAACAGTTGAGGAGCTGCTTGATGAATTGTCCGGCGCCAAGGTCTTTTCAAAGCTGGATCTTAGGGCTGGGTATCACCAAGTTAGGTTCCATCTGGGAGATATGGAGAAAACGGCATTCCGAACTCACGACGGCCATTTCGAATTCTTGGTGATGTCGTTTGGTTTGACAAACGCGCCATCGACTTTCCAATCACTCATGAACTCAACGTTCAGGCAAGTCCTTCGTAAGTTCGTCCTTATGATGATATTCTTGTCTCACACTCGATGGACTTCCCACTTGCATCACCTCCGTGAGGTTTTCACTCGGCTACGATCTCACCGCCTATTTGCCAAGCAGTCCAAATGTGAATTTGGATGTACCCAAATTGGCTATTTGGGCCATATCATATCCGGAGAAGGAGTTGCCGTCGACCTCGACAAGATTCCAGCGATTAATGAATGGCTAGTTCCTTGCAATGTTAAGACGCTAAGAGAATTTCTGGGTCTTTACGGGTATTACAGGCGATTCGTGGCCAATTACTCCAAATTGGCAGCACCCCTAAAAGAACTACTTCGAAAGGATGCATTCTTGTGGACGAAGGTAGCTACACAATCTTTCCATCAACTTCAACAGGCTCTCACACAGACACCCGTCCTGCAGTTGCCGGATTTTTCAGTGCCATTTGTCATTCAAATAGATGCTTCCGGCACCGGTGTCGGCGCAATTCTCCTTTAGGGAGACCATCCGATAGCCTATTTTAGCAAGCAAATGACTCCGCGTCTGCAAGGAGCATCGACTTATGCTCGGGAGATGTTCGCCATTACTGAAGAAGTATGCAAATGGCGACAATAGTTACTAGGCCGTCAGTTCACTATACAGACAGATCATCAGAGTCTTAGGGAGCTGATGCATGAAACAATTCAGATGCCGGAGCAGCAGCGTTGGCTCTGCAAATTAGTTGGGTACGACTTCGACATTGAGTATAAGCCGGGCATCCTCAACGGTCCAGCCGATGCTCTGTCATGAGTCAATCGAGTGTCTTGTAATGCGTTGTTTTCAGAATCACAACCACAACCAGTACTTCGGGAGAGTGTTTCGACGAGCCTACGCCCAACACCAGCATACTATCACGTTGATGGAGTCTGTCACAAAGAACCCAGGACAATACCCAAACTTTGCAATTAGAAAGGGAATGTTATTATTTAAGGGGCGCATATGGATTCCCATGAATTCGGCGCTTCAACCTCTCTTAATAGCTGAATTCCACTCCACACCGACTGGGGAACATGCCGGTGTCCAGAGGACCTTGGCTCGATTGGCGAGTATGTTTTATTGGCCGGACCTCAGGAGTTCAGTGCGCAGCTTTGTCTCCAAATACCTCGTGTGTCAAGCTACGAAACAAATTAATCACTCACCACATGGACTTTTACAACCGCTGCTAATTCCTGGAAAAATATGGCATTCGGTGTCCATGGATTTCATCATTGGACTGCCACCATATAGGGGAAAGACAACAATCATGGTGGTCGTTGATCGCTTATCCAAACAGGGTCACTTCTCTGCGCTTTGAGCGAATTTCATTGCCCCACAGGTCGCTAACCACATGGTGCGTGATGTTATCAAGCTACACGGAATGCCGGCACAAATTGTCTCCGATCGGGACCCGATCTTCATGAGCAGCTTCTGGCGCGAGCTATTCAAACTTTAGGGAACAATGCTCGCCATGAGCAGCGCGTATCATCCACAGACCGACGGCCAAAAGGAGATCCTAAATAGATATCTGGAGGACTATCTTCGGTGTTTCATGTCCGACCATCCTCGCTAGTGGGTCAGGTATCTCTCTTGGGCGGAATGGCATTCATCGATCAAAATGACACCTTACGAGGCTGTATTTGGTCGAGCACCCCCTCCTTACAAGAGTATTTAGCTGGTACTTCTTCAGTTGCCGTAGTGGATGATATTCTCTCAGAGTGAGCTGAGCTCATTGTGGCTTTGCGGGAAAATTTAAAGAGAGCCTAGGTTCGAATGTGCAATCAGATTAATACGAAACGAACAGATGTGTTTCATCAGGGTGATTGGGTCTTACTGAAGTTGCAGCCCTACCGCCAATCTTCGTTGGTGCGACAAAGCTCCCACAAGCTGGCTCGTCGTTTTTATGGACCCTTCCAAATCATAGAACATATTGGTGAAGTTGCATATCGGCTGCAGTTACCGCCGACAGCGAAATTGCACAATGTTTTTCATGTATCCAAATTGAAGAAGTTAGTGGGAGATCCTAACGCTGCAGATCATTGTCTACCTGATGAATTTATCAATTAACACCAATTACGCACTCCCCAGACAATTCCAAATCAGCGTGATGTTTCTGCATTCTGGCAAGATTTTTGAGGAGGTCATAATACAATGGAAAGGCTAGTCACTTGATGATGCTACCTGGGAGAACCGAGAAGACTTTGTTAAAACATTTCCAGAATTTATCCTTGAGGACAAGGATGCTGAAAAAGGAGGGGCAATTGTTGCAGGGAAACCAAGTAAGGAGAGGGAGCAAGAGGTTATACACACCAGGCGGAGCTCAAGAAAGAATCAGGGCAAACACATGACCAAATTCAATGATTTTATCATAGGGGCAGTTGTTGTTAATCATAATTAGTTGATTAAAGAATGAATGTAATTGCAATAGTTGTAGTTTGTTACAAGAAGGGCTGTTACAAAGGAGGTAGTGTTCTGGCATAAAAGGTGCTCGATAGAATGCCAGACTGGCCAGGTTGTTAGGAATTGTAATGATCTGCTGTATAACTGAAGGAGTAATGAAAGAGTGGCATCTTTGGCCAATTTCCTAATTCTTCAGTCTTTTCCTTTCCTATCTCTTCCCTCTTCCTCTATTCATCCCTTCCCTTCCTTCCTTTTATCCATCTCTCCCCACCCAGATCGTGAAGAAAGTTACAATGGGGCAGGCAACCCGTAACTGACCCGATTACAAGTTGGGGTGTCCCCAACCCATGGCCCGGTGGATTGCATTATTTTAATGTTTTTTTATTATTTTAAATTTTTTACTATTAAAAAACTTAAGGTAATACAGGCTTGTGAAAAGAAGGATTCCAATATAGAACCTCTTCCCCAATCCCAAAGATCTTACAAACCCATTTAATAAGAAATGTTATTCATGTGGTGGCAAAAAATTTAAAACTAACTTCATCATTCAAAATTATAAACCATTATTTTATATTTATTATCCAACCTCATGGCATAATTTAAAATCAATAGAATTTCTACCAAATTATTTATATAAAAAACTATTATTATATAAAATAATATAATTTTAATGGTGCAATAGTATAAATATATTAATTTTAAATTAGTTCTTTAAAAAAAAACAAATTAGTTCTTTAAAAAAAAAACAAAATTGTAGTCATTTCTACAACATTTTTGCATATTTCTTTTTTGAATAGAATAACTAAAATCTTGTGTATTTTTAGTCCTGTTATTAATTTAAAATTATAACGCAAAATTGTTTTGATATCATTTTTTAAAAAAGTATTTTAAATGTGAATGCATCATAATTTGTAATTAGTAGTGTTTTACTCATATCACCATTCACATCAGATCCTAGGTTTGCACTGAATGACAACAAATTTTACGTGTTATATATGTTTGGTAGCATACAAAATTGTTTAAATTCTTCAGCATAACTAAATACAGTATTAAACATAATGCCCCTGGATGTGTTGTAGCTTTGATGAGGTTTGAAACTGGCAAATAACACATGATTTTAGTGATAACCAAGGAGTATAACAAAATGTTAGCAATCCCAACAATCAGAAAAGAAGAGAAAAGTTAATGTGAATCACTTTTTTTTTTTTTTGCTAGTTACACTTAAGCCTGGATATGAGTTTGGTTGGGCTAGACTTAAAAAAACAGCCTAGACAAATGGGCTACGCTACATTTGGGCCAAAATTATATTGGCACAAGTCAGATCCCTTCAAAATTTTATTAGCCCCCGGTGCCTGAAAATAAATTGAAATTTATGTTTTTACCAAGCAATACAAATAACTAAGAAAAAAAATCTATTGCAATCCTTAATATTTTGTCAAACAATGAAACAATACAACATAATTAACACAAATGGTTCAAATAATTACTATATAATTTCATAAACGAATGTTACATCAAGAACAATTACATCTTAGTTATATAGTTATATATATATAATTATATTATATTATATTTATTTTTTTTATTCTGGTGGGTCAGGTAGGGCCGGACTAAAATCTGTGTGATTGAAGCCCAGCCCGAAAGTCAATCGGGCCTTGTATTCAAACCAGCCCAACCTTTTAGGCCATTTTCCTAAGCGTCATGTTTTTCTTGGGCTGGGCTTGGGCTAGTTCATCGCAGCCCGGCACATGACCAGTTTGCAGTCATAATTTTTATTTTAATTGCGGCAAGTCTCACTTGTTAATATAAACTACAAAATGAGGTTTTTTTCTTGGTAAATATTTGAATTTGTTATTTTTATAAACTTCATTTTTATTTGAATTGCATTAACAAAGACAACTTCAAAGAGTTTGAAAAATATTTACTTTTAGCATATTTACATTAAATTTCGTTTTCAAAATTTTTTTATTATAGATTTTAACAAAATGCGGTTTAAATTCATCTTTTTGAAGAACATTCATGTAAAGGTTTTTTTTAATACTCCAATTATTTCTTAAAGAAAACTTTCTAAATGTAAATGATGTTTTGGAAAAACCAACATGTTTAATCCTCCTAACTTATTATTGTGCAACATGATTTGTATTAGTATTAATTTTCTTGTATCACCATGCACTTTATACGAACTGTGGTTTGTAGGGGAAAGCTACTAAATGTGTTATATATGTCTCATATCATATAAAATTGTTGAGAAATCACATCATAACTATATAGTCTATTTTAAAAATACCCTCAAGATGTGTTGCAGCTTCGATGGGGTTTATAACTAGCAAATAACACACTTAAAATAACTCAGATAAGAGAGATTTGAGTGATAATCAGGGCTAAAATCTAATATAAATATACCAGGTTAAAAGCGAGAATAATTTTAAAAGAGCGCACAATTTAAGGTAAACTACTTGCAAACTCGTGAGAATTTTTAAAATTTCTTATCAGTTCTAATTATTGGAAAAATATTTTAGATAATTAGCATAACCAGATCCAAGGATAAATGGTGTGATCCAGACTTGTTAAACTAGTGAGGGAGGTGATTGAACCTCTAGAGATGGCAAAACTCCTTGAATATCAAAGGAGAAGAAGGGGTCTTAAATGGTGGTGAGAGTTGCACAGACTTGAAAAAGAGAGGATTGACTTTCTTAGAGGCTACAAAGCCCGTTTGGCAATTTAATGGGGAGACTGAATTGTTAAAGACGAGAAAGATAAGTTGGTGTATGTATAGGGTTATTAAAGGAGATCATTATTGTCTAAGTAGGAGAGATAATTTCATTGGAGATATCCACCATCACATACCTAAGACTATTTGTTTTCCCCCTTTTCCTTGATTCCCCATTCTTTTAGGAGATCAATCCACGCTTGACTTAGGCATCAAAGGCTCCCCTTTCCTTGAGCCAAGAACTATGAATGATCTCAGTCTCTTTGTGTTTTTCTTACAAGGACCTATTGAATTGGGGAAGAAAAGCTCACTAATAAGGTAAATGTCGATGAGCCATGGAGGTAAGCATTAGAGGAATCAAGTAACCTTCTCCAAGTTGAGATAAAATTATCTTCACAGTCTCTAGTGTGAATTCTTTCCTCATAACTTGTTGATTGAGGTCATTACTGATCCCATAAGAGAGATATGGATTTTTCCATAAACAATTTAGCACTGCCTATAGAAATTATTCATGAGAAGTTGTAAACCTCAGTAAGGAGTAAGTAGATTCCAACTCCCCCTTACCTAGAGGAGAAAACCCTTAGATGTAATGTAGAGTAGGAAGATGAATGTATTAGGGTCATTCTTTTCATCTGACTAAAAAAAGACCTGGAGCATGATTGGGTACACATCCATGCGGTAAATCATGTTCGTATCTTCAGTTTCGAACACATGATTGGGCACACATCCCCAATCATGCGGCAGATCCCCAATCATGTGTGCCCAATCAGCCCTTTAAATACCTCTTCGCAAGTTGTTTTGGGGATCTGCTTCTTATCTTTGGCCTATATTTTGGGGAGAGCGTGGCTAGGGTTTGGGGAGGTTTTTGCTTGGATTTTGGAGCATTCTTACGGCATTCGACATTGATTTCCTTCGGAGGAGAGTTATTGGGGGAGCTTTTGACGGCTTGGATTCAGACGGGTGTGCCCTAGGCTTGACAAAGGAGTCTTTAGAGAAGATTAGGGGGCTCTTGAAGACTATCGACACGGACGACAAAGGGGTTATCTCTATGGATTACTTGCACTTATTTTTGATTTTATCTTGGATTTTGTATTGCTTCATGGAGAGCTAAACCCCTAGTGGGTGCTTGGACTTGTAAAACCTAGGATGATTTTGTTTCATTGACTTCTATTATGTTTCTCTTAATTGATGTTTTAATTGAGTTTCAATCTTGTGTGTTTATTGATTTGATTTTCAATTAGAGTAACACTAGGGTTGAGAACCTATCTAGGTAATCCTTTTGAATAAGTAACATTTCATTGGGGTTAGACTTAGCAAGATTGAAGAGGGTTGAGAGGGTGAGTCAAGAGGTAGCGAAACGTTCCGACGTGATTTATTTTATCTCCACATACCATGAGTTCTTTGCAATCATGATAGAGTGAAGTATTAAGTGACAAGCTCCACTGGAGTTTACTTGCGTGAGCAACAGAGTGAAGTGTTGAGTAATCCTTAGTGTTGGGGCTTAATCGTGATTAGGGGTCTTTCACCTGGACCAAAGGGTTAGATCTAGGTTAGGGAATAGGGTTTATTACTTGGAATCCCTAGAGCTTCAAGCAGTCCCACATAGTGTGAGGTGTCGAGACTATTCCTTTCCGCCGGGGCATAGTGTAGAGGGCTAGTCATGGTTGACCTTAGGTTTGAGACCGTGTGTCTTTGGATCTCCATGACTCATTAAATTTCAATTCGGAGGCATAATATTAGTCTTGCACTTGAAAATTAGTCTTAGGGTGAGGATTGTCTTGGTATCCCATTTTACCATTGATTGCCCTCTCCGATTACTCTTGCTTGTTCTCTTTTCTCTTTTACTTTTCTTTGCATTAATATCTTAAATCAAATCACAAGTCAATTTTCACTCTAGCTAAATAGCAATACTTCTTGTTTTTGAGCATCTATTCCCTGTGGATTCGATTACCCACTCACCGGGGTATTTTATTACTTCGACAACCCATGCACTTGCGGTACACACATGCAAGGGGTGTGTCAAAAAGATACTGAATCTTTAAGAAGAGGATTGAAACCCTCATCTCAGCTCTTTATAATGCTGAGCAAAACCTATTCCAACCTTTAAGAGGATAATGCCTCAAGAGGGGAATCTCTCATGTCTTTGAGCTAGAGAATAAGAGATAAATAAAGAATCGAGGAGATTTGGTTCAAATAAGGAGTAGCACAAGCTTGTTTAGGTATGATATGAAGGTTCACTAAGGGAAAATTTCAAGAACTCCGTAGGGTGAATTAATATCCAAAATAGTTCCATGATACAACTTTACTCTTGATATCAGTGATTCTTGGTGCTTATTAACAAATATGGTTACATGCTCAATCCTATACTACAATCGTATAGGTCTTCAAGTAATAGAAAGATGAGAGAACAGGTTGTTGTATTTGCAAGTATTGTAAAACACTAAAAAGTACTGTGTAATCAGAGTTTTAAGTCCAGTCACCTATCTCTTCTTCATGCAAGCAAAATTGAAGTGTACTTAAAGCTACGTATACAAAATTGAAGCATGACTTATCTCCAAAAATGTTCAATGATGACTGAAAAATCAATTCTTTGGAAATAAGAGATATGTTGCCTATTGATTTGGAAAAACTTGATGAACCTATTGGTTTTAAAGATTAACTAGAACTAGATTGGCTATATGAAAATGACAATCAAGAGAAGGAAGAAACATCAAATGTAAATAAGAATGTCGATGTTCATCTTTTGTGGTTTCATGAATGACATTTACTTGATTTCCATGTTAGTATATACATATTAGTGTTCTAACTAATTCAAGGACCTATTGCGGAAGTGTCCAAAAAATGGGTTCCCCGAATGGATGGCATTCATACATTTTATAATGGGTTGAACTCAAGCACCAAATAACTTCTTGATGCCGCCACGGGAGGTACAATGGGAAACAAGACCCCCGAAGAAGCCCGACAGTTGATTGAATAAATGGGCTTGAATAGCTACCAATGGAATGCAAGAGAAATGAAGAAAGTAGCCAGACTCAATGAAATTGATGCGGTTACATCCTTGGCAGCCCAAGTAGAAACATTAAGTAAGAAATTGGATACCTTGACTTCACCAAGGGTAGCCGCAATCACAAGTTGTGATGATTGTGGGGGGTTCGCATATGCCATCAGATTGTCCTATCACGATTACTACTTTAGCCCCAATTGAACAAGTAGATTTCGTGGGCAATTCGGGAAGAGGACAAGGTAACCCATATAGCAACACCTACAACCAAGGGTGGAAAAACCACCCAAATCTTTCATGGGAAAATCAAGGGCAGGAAAAGGGTGCTGCCCCATTAGGATTTTAGCAAACACTTTCGATTCTAGAGAAAGTTTCGGAATTGGAAAGGGTTTTGTCAAGGTTTATTCAATCAAGCGACACAAGGTTCCAAAACATAGAGGCAACACTCTTAAATCACATCACTTCATTGCACAATTTAGAGAATCAAGTGGGGAAAAATAGCGAAGTCATTGGCTTAATGGCCTCTAGGAAGATTGCCAAGTAACACCGAGATTAACCCAAGAGAGCAAGTTAAAGGGATCACTTTGAGGAGTGGTTGAGAGCTCCAAGAAAAGCTCACTACCGAAGAAAATTCTGAAATTGTTCAAGCTAAAACCCCCACTGGGAAGACTACAGAAATTCCTCAAGAAAAACCAAAAGATAAGGTGCAAGACAAGGAGAAGGGGCTAGTTGTGTCACCCCTTTCATATACTCCAAGAATTTCTTATTCGACACATTTGAAGAAAGGACCAAACTGATGAGCAAAATAGGAAATTTCTGGATCTATTCAAACAGTTGCACATCAACATTCCGTTTGTAGAGGCATTGTCCCAAATGCCTCGTTATGCAAAGTTCTTGAAGGACCTCTTGACCAACAAGAAGAAGATGGAGGAAAGTATGGCTGTTGTTTTGGAAGGGAATTGTTCGGTAATGCTTCAGAAAAATTTGCCAAACAAAATGAAAGATCTGGAAAGCTTCATCATACCTTGTGTAATCAGAGGTTTGGGGTAAGAAAAAGCTTTGGCCGATTTGGGAGCTACTATCAATGTCATGCCATACACATTATTTAAGAAATTGGGGTTGGGGGAACCAAGGCCAACCTGCATGACTTTACAGCTGGCCGATAGCTCCGTTCATCATCCTAAAGTTATAATTGAAGATGTTTTAGTGAAGATTGACAAGTATATTTTTCCTACAGATTTTGTTGTGGTAGATGTTGATGAAGATGCAGGGGTACCATTAATTTTAGGAAGACCTTTCTTATGAACCTCCAAGGCACTTATTAACATGGATGAAGGCGAGATGACATTGCACATTAGAGAATAAAAGATCACATATTATCTCGCCGAAGCAATGAAGCACTCTTTTGAGTTTGATGACACTTGTTATTTTTTAGATATTACTGATGAGATTGTGGATGAGCACTTGTATGAATTTTTGTTTCTGGACCCGTACGAGGGGTTGCTAGACCAAGAGATGGAGAATGAAGAGGTTTTGATGCTTGGTCTAGAGGATAAGATACAACCTACCCCGGGGATCATGAAGAAGATGCTTCGGAAGATGAAGCGTATAAGGAGACGTCACAAGAAATGCCCCAAGGTTAATGGGGATGAGCAAAAATAGAGTAAGGGTGATGAACCCTTGTGCTGTAACAAATTTGATAACTCCCCCTCTACCTTCAAAAGACTACATTCATCATGCTTTCAAGTCATCGGTAAGAGGGGAACCTTCATCTATGAGCCCCTGTGAGGTAAGGTCAGGTACGTCAAGCTAAGTGATGTTAAACAAGCGCTTCTTGGGAGGCAATCCAAGTCTTTACTGTTTTTCTAGGGTTTTAGTTAGTGTATGCATGAATAAGAACTTTAGTGTTGGTATCTTAATCTTTTACATGCTATTGCTGTGTTTTTCTCGTGGATCATTGGTGTTTTCATGTACTTAATTGTGATTGGCAAAGTTTCTTGGTCGTTTGAGCGTCTTTTCCATGTCTCTCTGGTTAGTTTTTCATAGTATAGGTAGGCTCTGAGTGTATGTAAGTATGTAGAACTTTTCTGCAGAGTCTGTGAATTTTTTCTAAGTCATCCAGAGAAAACACACGGCCGTGTGGAAATTCCACATGGGCGTGTGTTTCCATTCAGAGCTCATCCTGAGAAGACATAGGGGTGTGTGTCTGCCCCTGTGAACGACCTTGTGATGGTCACACACTGGGTAATTTCCACACGGGCGTGTGTTTCTCTATAGAGTTCATAGCGCTATCCCGAGAGCACACAGGGGTGTGTGTCTACCTTGTGGATGACCCTGTAAACTACACACGGGCGTGGGTAATTTTCACACACGTGTAAATCTCTGCAGAGAGCTCTCTGCCATCCTGAGAAGATACAAGTGCGGTGAGTGCCCCTGTGAGTGTCCTTGTGAAGATCCACGGCCGTATGGAAATTTCCACACGGGCATGTGAAACACTTAGAGAAATTATGTTGTGGACAGAGGAACCACAGGGGCTGTGGGTGCCCCTGTGGATTAGGCACATGGGCATGGGTAATTTTCACACGCCCGTGTGGACAACGATTTCTCTTTAAAAATCTTGTTCGCCTTTTTATTTTCACACTCCCAAACACTTTGAGAACGTATCCTTGCACTCTCCCGACCTTGCACCATCATTTTAGAGATATTTCACTCGAGTTTTTTGGCCGATTTCAAGGTTTTCATCTTCATCTTGTCGGAAAACCCTCATTCTCTCTTTTCTTCACCATACTTGATTTTACTCGATTAAATATGGTGAATATGCTTTGTTTTGATGTTTAAATGATAGATGCTTGCTTTAGGAGAACTTTAGAATGAATTTATGATGTATTTTTGAGTGTATTGTATAGTGGCCATGCGGCTTTCATGCCCCGTGGATTCACACGGGCATGTGGAATTTCCACATGGCCGTGTGGATTTCTGCAGTATTGTTATTTTAAATGAATTTGATCGATTTCTTTTCAATACTTGCAGGGGTGGCTCCTAGGTCAAAGAAGCAAGCCGACAAGTGTCCATGCAAGCCCTCACCTGAGCCGAAACAGATGAAATTCGTGATAACTGAGCACCGGGCTCGGTTTGAGCAACTATCGAAGCTCAAGTTTGGACAAACTTGATTTCCGAATTTGAGTGTACTTAGAGAGGTTTAGCTTGCAGATGATGTGGCCGATGAGGTTGATGAGCTGTTGTCAGTGGGTAGCTGGAGGAGATTACTATCTATTCGCGAGCTAGCTATCCGTATGTTGACATTAGAGGTGTTAACATCCTTCGAGTTTGACCGATCTTATAGGAGTTTTGACAGTGTCGACGTCATACAGTTTAGAGCATTTGGACACCATCACAGCATGAGCGTCACGCAGTTTTCGGTCAGACTTAGGTTATACAATGAAGACTTTATTGCCACAGAGGAGTACAAGCAGCTTTCTACAGATTACCCCGATAGTTTGACGCTGCAGCGCGCATACAGAGCACCGTGTGGATAGGGACGGTATGAACCCAGGGTATCCAAGGCTATGTGTCTTTCCGGACCTACATATCGCTACATTCATGCTATTCTGAGCAGGTTGGTGAACGGTCGTGGTGACAACACCGACGTCATGAGCCGGCAGGAGCTGTTGTACCGCTACTTGATAGTTCAGGGCGTGCCACTTCATCTAGGACATATCCTGGAAGAGTATTTACGGCATCATGGACAGTATGTCAGGATTGGTGTCCTCTTCTCCGGTCCTTAAATTACTAGACTCATCATCGGGATGGGTCTACTGGACTCTATTAGAGGGGCCGAGAAGATGATTGTACTCGCACCCCACGGCTTGGAGACTATGCGACTCATGGGTATGATTAGATGATAGAGAGATGGGGTGTATGTGATGAACATGCCCCCACCAGAGCCAGTCGAGGCCGAGGGTGATGCAGTAGAGGGTTCTCAGCCTGCGCTTGAGCCATAGCCAGAGCAGGATCAGACAAAGGTACCCCCTATAGCGTAGGAGCCCCCATTAGTTCGGATATTCTCTCCGACTCGAGCCCATGATCGATTTGAGAGGCTCGAGAGCGCGTTAGGGATATTACAGGCAGATTTGGCTAAGGTTCGCACCACACAGGTTGCGAATCACACTGAAGTGATGATGCGTCTTGATATTTTATAGAAGGTATTAGAGCGAGACTCGACCTCACCATTCATTATGCGACCGAGGACTCTTCAGGCATCCCCAGTACCACCATCACCCGTACCAGCACTAGCTGTAGCACCAACAGAGACCATTGAGGACACCGACGATTGATGCATCTTTCTTTTAGTTCTTTATGTTTTCGTATTTTATTTTCCATATTTTATTTTGGACTTGTACTACTTAGAAAGGATCTTCCTTCTGAGTTTATCTTTCATTTTTATTGTCTCAAGTTGTATTTCATTGCTTTATCTTTATATACTCGAGTTTTATTTTGTTTTTATTGAGCTTTACAGAATCCCCCTTGTGTCTACGTGCAGATGGTCTTGTGAGTATGGAAATTGAGGACTAGTCATAGACACGGTTAATATGATTTTCACGTGGCCGTGTGTGCTCCACAACCCATTAGAACTCAACTCTCAAGGAATATAGCTCCATCAAACGTACCATTAGGAGTTCAGAGGAGTATTATTTAAATTGTCCACCTTCACATATAATCTTGAATGTTATACTTTTTATTATGCTGGCATCCATATATTGAGGGCAATGTACATCTTAAGTGTGGGGTGTAGTTCACATTACACATGTACATTACACAAGTTTTAACTGAAATTACATGCTCATGTAGCAAATGGTGGTTCACATTAGTTGCAATGGTTGTATTCTTCAGTTTAGGAAAAATTTTTAACATTGAATGTTCTCATGTTCTAGTTTTTACTTGAATTTCTAGGAATTTTTGCCCGATTGACACTTGTTGCACTACTCACTCTTGAAACCTTGTGGAAACTCAAGTTTGATGTTTAAGGGACTAGTTAGTTTTGTTTCTTATGTTAATTTAAAAAAAATTGGAAAAAGAAAGAAAAATGTTTATTTTGGTTGTGCATTTGGGGTGGAAAGGGTTACCACATAAGTCGGATACTAGTTATGCCCTAATGAGAGAAAGAGCTATCTCATGAGATGAGTGAAAGCTACTACCCCGGTAAAAAGAGCTACCACCTTAAAAGTGTGAAAGCCACCTTAGCGGCCGCTTTGGAAATTCCACACGCCCGTGTGAGTGCCTGATTTTAGCTCGATTTCAGAATCCTTTTTTCCATCTTTTAGCTATATTTTCTCCACCTTTGGAGGTGCCCGTGGCTAGGGTTTGGAGAGGCTTTGGCTAGGTTTTTGGAGGGTTATTGGGGGAGCTTTCGTTGGCACCGATCCGGCGAGGTGTGCCCTAGGCTTGACGAGGGACCTTTGAAGAAGATGCGGCCACTCCACAAGATTATCGACAGGAACACCCAAGGGGGTTTTAATTATGGATTGCATCTTTTTACTTTTGATTTCATTATTGATTGTATTTTGCTCCATGGAGAGCTAAACCCCTAGTGGGTACTTGGACTTGTAAACCCTAGATGATGTTGTTTGTTTGACCTTTTATTTTGCTTTCTTTAATTGATATTTTAATTGAGTTCTAATCTTGAATTCTTGTTGAGTTGATTTTCCCTTAGAGTGACACTAGGGTTGAGAATCCATTTTGGTAATCCTTGTGGATGAGTGACACATCATGAGGGTTAGACAATGCTAGATTAGAGAGTGTCGAGAGAGTGAGTCGAGAGGTAGCGGAGCGTCCCCTTTCCCCTCCGGTGTGATTTATCCTACTTCCACGTTCTAAGAGTTCTTTGCGGTCACAATAGATTGAAGTGCTAAGAGAAGAACTCCACTGGGGCTTAGTTGCGCAAGCAACAGAGTGAAGCGTTAAAGTAATCCTTAATATCTGGGGCTTAATTGTGACTAGGGGTCTTTCGTCTGGACCAAAGGGTTAGATCAATTTTAGGGAATAGGGTTTATCAATTGGAATCCCTAGAGCCTATAGCAACCTAACACAGTGTGAGGTATCAAGACTGAGAGATTTCTCCAGCGGGGCATAGTATAGGGTTAGTCACGGTTGACCTTAAGTTTTGGGACCATGTGTTTAAGGATCTCCAAGACTCATTATACATTAGTTAGAAAGTATAATGATTGGTCTTGCACTCGAAACAATAGTCCTAGGGTGAGAAATGTCCGGGTGCCCCATATATCGTCAATTGCGTCGCCTATCTTTTATTTGCACCTTCTTCTTCTTTTCTTATTTCTATTTGCATAGATTTCTTATTTACATCACTATTAATTCATCCTAGTTCTAGTTAAATAGCAATCTTTATGTTTCTGATCACTATTCCCTGTGGATTCGACTACCTACTCACCAGAGTATTATTACTTTGACAAACCTGTAGACTTGTGGTACACACGCAAAAAGCGTTCAAAAGTTTTTGGAGCTGTTGCCGGGGAATAGGCATTTTAGAAATACTTTGCACTTTTCTATTTTAGCTATTCACTATTTATTCTATTTCCCGTTTTCTTATTCTGCCATCATTCTGATTTGTTTTTCTTTCTTTGGTTTCAACTGAAATAGAGGTTGAAGAATCTGAAAACATGGCTAAACAAGAGGGGCAACAAAGAACACTTTCAGATTTTGTTAGACCTACTGTTTATGGGACACTGTCAAGAATTGTTAAGCCACAGGTAGCAACCCAGAATTTTGAGTTGAAGCCGGTCTTTATTCAATTACCCACGGGCATGTGACCATCACAAGGTTGTTCACAGGGGTAGACGCACGCCCTATGTCCTCTCGGGATGAGCTCTGAATGGAGACATACGGCCGTGTGGAAAGTCCACACGGCATGTGTCTTCTCTGGATGACTTAGAAAAAATTACAGACTCTGCAAAAAATTTCTGCACATTTACACATACTCAGAGCCTGTCTACCCCACCCAAAGCTGACCAGAGAGTCTTGAAAACCATGCTCAAATGGCCAAGAAACTTCACCAATCACAATTAAGCACACAAAAACATCAATGATCCACAAGAAAAACACTGCAAAAACATGTTAAAATCAAGACACCAACACTCAAACTCTTATTCATGCAAACACTAAACTAAAACTCTAGAAAATAGTAAAGCTTGGGTTACCTGCCAAGAAGTGCTTGTTTAACGTCACTGAGCTTGACGTACTTGACCTTACCTCGTGGGGGCTCATAGATGAAGGCTTCCCTCTTGCCCATAACCTGAAAGCATGATGAACATAATCTTTTCAAGGTAGAGAGGGGTAGTTATCGAGCATTAGGGGTGTCAAATGGGCCGACATGGCCGGGGCCCATGGTAGCCCGGGAACTATAAATAAATCAATGAAAAGCCATGCCAACAACAATAACAACAAGAAGAAGAAAAAACCATGGGGATGAACTCTAAATAAATCAATAAAAAGCCGTGCCAACAACAAGAAGAAGAAAAACCAGCAGCAACAATGGAGCTATGGCTCTTCATTCTCATCAGCCATCACCAACTCCTTCGTCCTCACTCTCATCCTCTTCCTCTTCAAACCCTCAATCACCATTAACAATCATGAAATCAAAACAAGAAGAAGCTCCCACTTGGCCCTCTTCGGATCCCATTCCCGGCACCACACCCGTACGAGTTCTTCGCGAACATTCCCGCGATCGCATCATAGTCACGGTACCCAGCCGTGAGCTCTGCCGGGCGCATACGGTTCTGGTGCCACGCATCCACGAGCGCGATCTTCTGGGAGATTCTCGTATGCTAAACGTCGAACACCTTGGATGCGAGCCGGCTGTCTTCGATCTAGTATCCTTCGTCGGGATCGATGGGTACCAGAGCTCGCCGTCCGGTCATTATCACATCCTGAAATCCTGAAATCCAAGAAACCGATCAGATTGGAAGAGATCGAGAAGAAGAAGCAAAACTAGAAACCTAAAAACTTATGGATTGAATACCGTGATGACATGATGGAACCGAAGAGATCGGAGAAGGAATCACGGAAGATTGCGAAGAAGGCTTCAAAGGCTTGTAATGGAGTCTTGCCGGAGAGGCCGGGGAGCTCGTCGACGGCGAAGGAGAGGTATCCCTTGCGGCGGCGGCTAGATCGATATTTGATGCTGGGAGGCTTCCAAGGACCAAGCTAACCCTAATGAGAAATGACTCAAATGAGAAACTGAGAAAGATATTTGATGCTTAAAGACTTAAAGTCTTAAATTAGTTAAATCTATATTTTATATTTAAATAAAAGTCTAAAAAATAAAAAATTGCAAAAATAACAATTAATTTAATATCATTTGAATTTTGAAGTAAACTCAAAATACTTATCTTTTTTTTTTTTTAATTATTTGAACATTTGAAACAATAAAAAGGAATAATCTTGGCATCTTGCAAGTGTGAGGCTCATCAATTTATCCATTTCTTATCTTCCGGTCAGTGTGGCAGCAAGTACAGGATAACTATGCGCCTGTTGTTTCCATCATGCCAAAATATCAAACTTATCCATTTCTTCCGATGTAAGGAAATTATTAATATTATTATTTAAATAATGATTTATTTCATGAGACGTAGAAGAAGTACTAGTATTAGAAGAAGAAGAAGAAGCACCCATGGAAATTTTTTTTTTAATTATATTTACAACATAAGTAGCGGATCTATTTTTGGTGCTTGAAGAGGAACTTTCAATAGATTGAGGCATATTGAATGTCCTTCTATCACCATATTTTCTATGATATTCATTATACATGTCATAAAATAAATAACAATAATTTTCTTTAAAAAAAGAATGATTAAGAACCATATTATTATCATAAGAATCAATTATGCAAAAAGTGCCATCAATTTTAAAACGGGGGTCAAGAAACATAGCTAAAATAGGAATAGGAAGTGGTTCGATTTTTCCAAAATATTTTTAAAAATTTTTCCTCCATGGGAGCAATAATAGGAGCAAAATTAAGGTCTTCTCTATATTTTGCAAAAACCTCACTAATAAAAAATATTTGGTTGACAATAATAGATGAAGTGGAATAATAAACACCGGACAAAATATTAGTTGAAGCATAAAAAATTTCCAAAAAATCCTTAATTAAATGGCTAACTTCCCAATCATAATTAGTGATATGATCTTCGGAAGTCTCTCATTAACAAACATAGAAATAATATCTCTATCATTATAAGCACACTCCAACATTTCATATGTTGAATTCCACCTATGCTCAACATCAATGATATATCTTTTACATTTTCTCCCCCTTTCCGAACAATAAGCTTGAAAATCATGTCTTCGGGTTGAACCATTTCGAACATACAAAATAGAATTTTGAACTTTTTTTAATATGGGGCTCACTTATTTTTAAACCATCTTTAACACATAAATTCAAAACATGGCATGCACAATGCACATGAAAAACAACCCCGGAAAAAAGGCATTAAATTCATTTTTAAAATATTGACCGCATTGTTATTTGCCAAAGCATTATCCAAAGAAATTGAAAATATAGAACTCGAAATATTATACTCATTAATAGCCCGAGTTATATAACTTGCAATAACACTTGCGGTATGGCGGTGTTCTAATTTAAAAAAACTTAAAATACGCTTTTGCAAAACCCAATTATTATCAATATAGTGAGCAGTAACACAAAGATAATTTGTTCGAAATTGTGAAGATCAAATATCCGAAGTAAGACAAATTTTAAAAGAACAAGAAGATAATTTGGAAATTAATTTTTGTTTATAATCATCATAAATAATAAGACAATATTTTCTCATAGTATTTCTTGAAACCGATTTAAAATTAGGATTAAAACCTCGAATAAGCATTTTTATAAAAGCAGGATTTTCGGCAAGATAAAAAGGTTGCTCATTTTGAACAATAAATTTTGCAACTTCTTTTCTTGCATTTTCATTATTAAAAATAAAATTTCCCATGCTCGAATCGGTAAAACTAATTTGTGTTTGGGTGGGATCGTGTGGCTTTTGCGGCATGCTTTTCGGGCATGTCTTTTTAAATGCCCTCCCCTAAAGTTTAGTAAGAAAAATCTTTTTATATTTTTTTACAAACCGCCCGAGTGCCTTTGTTCGGAAAATAAAAAAGATCATAAAATTGCCAAACCCCGGAAGTTTGTTTTGTAGAGCTTTGAGGGTTGTTACTTGATGGCCCAATATTTCGGGTCTCAATAACATGCTCGACATCATCATCTGGAGAATTGAACGGGGTATTTTCATAAAAACCAAACGGAGAATTATCGGAGGGAAAGTTGGGAGAAGAACCGGCCATTATGAAAATTAAAAATTAAGAACAACGGATTACCTCAATTGCTTTAACAAATAATTTAGAAAGTCAATTTTTGCCTTTGGTGCCGATTTTCTTTTGAGTGCAATTGAAATGCTTGATGAGGAACTTGAAACTTGGATTTGCAAACTTGAAGCTTGGAATTTGCACTTAGAAGCCAAGAGAGAATTAGATTGAGAGATGAGAGAGTTTGGTGTTGAAATTTTAGTTTGAATTTAGGGGTATTTATAATTTTTTAAAATATTTTTATTCCAAAAACGCCCTCATAAACTAGCCGTTTATAGTTGTTGTAAAGGGCAAAATTGTCATTTACACCAAAAAGACTAAAATAGCCATAAAACTAGCCGTTAGATAGTTGTTGGGATGGGTAAAGATGTCTTTCCATCGAGCAAAAAAAGAAAAAAATAAATTCAAAGTTTAAAATTTTTAATACTCATAAAAAGAAAAAAATTTAAAAAAAATTAAAAAAATGGACCGCTATGGCCGCCCGCGTGCTCGGGCCGGCACGACCCGAGCCGGGCTGCTTGCTCTGGCCGGCACGCCCACGGGCCACGAAACCCCGCCCCGGCCCCGCCTGGTTCGAGCCGGCCCACCCTGCACACATCGCAGTATCTTGCCTGGGCTGGGTACGGCCAAAACCGTACGGGGCCGTGCCGGGTCCGGGCCGGCACGACCCGTTTGACACCACTATCGAGCATGTTACAATATGAGGGTACGTAACCCTTACTCCGTTCTTGCACATCCCCAATTGCCTTGGGGCGTTTCTTGTGGCATCTCCTTACTCGCTTCATCTTTTGAATCATCTTCTTCATGATCCCTGGGGTAGGTTGCATCTTGTCCTCTAGACCAAGCATCAAAACTTCTTCATTCTCCACCTCTTGATCTAACACCATTTCATATGGGTTCGGACACATCATTTCCTGCATATATTCATTGATTAGATCATCAGTAGTGTCAAGAAAATAAAGAGTATCATCAAAGTTAAGAGAATGCCTCATGGCTTTGGCGAGGCGATATGTCAACTTGTCATCACCAACTTGTAAGGTCAACTCCCCACCATCCATGTCAATAAGAGCCTTGGAAGTGTGCAAGAATGACCTCCCAAGTATCAAAGGAACATCAATATCCTCATCAACATCCAATACTACAAAGTCTACAGGAAATATGTACTTGTCAACTTTCACAAGTACGTCTTTGATGATGCCCCTTGGATGTCTCACCATTCGGTCCACTAATTAAAGTGTCATCCCAGTGGGCCTAGGCTCTCTTAGGCCTAGCTTTTGGAAGATTATGTAAGGCATGACGTTGATGCTAGCCCCTGAGTCCACCAATGCCTTCTCTTCACCCAAATTACCAATGTTGCATGGAATGATAAAGCTTCCGGGGTCCTTCTTCTTGTTCGGCATATTCTTTTGCAACACCGCCGAACATGAAGCATCTAAGATCATAGATGTACTCTCCTCCAACTTCCTCTTGCTGGTCAAGAGGTCCTTGAGAAACTTTGCATAACGAGGCATTTAAGACAATGTCTCCACAAATGGAATGTTAATGTGCAATTGCTTGAATAGACCCAAGAACTTCTTGTATTGCTCATCATTTTAGTTGTTCTTCAACCTTGAAGGGTAACGAATTCTTAATAATGGACTTCTCACTTGGAAGCCTACCCTCAATCTCACGACCACTTCTCAAAGTGATCGCCTTCACATGTTCTCTAGGATTAGTTTTGGTGTTACTAGGCAAGCTTCCTTGAGGTCTCTCCAATAATGATTTCGCAATTTGCCCCACTTGATTCTCTAAATTGTGCAATGATGCATTGTGGTTGAGAAGTGTAGCTTCGGCCGACTAAAACCTTGTATTCGACTAACTTGGTAAAATCTGTCTCTAGATCGGCTATCCGGGTCTCTAAACCTGAAACTCAATTTTCCATGTTCAGGGCTTGTTGTTATTGTTGTTGGAAACCTGGTGGTGCCATGGCCTTTTGTTACCCTTGATTACTCCATGAAAGATTCAGGTGGCTCCTCTAACTCGGATTGTAGGTGTTGCTATATCGATTGCCTTGGCTTTTCATTGCATTACCCACAAAATCCACTTGTTCTACCGAGGATGTACCACCAATAGAAATTGGACAATCGGATGAAGCATGACCTCCTTCACACCTAGTGCAACTAGTTGGGGCCGTCACTCTAGGAGAAGTTAGAGTATCTAACTTCTTGCTCAATGACTCAACCTGGGCCGCCAAAGAAGCAACTACATCAATCTCATAAAGTCTGGCTACTTTTTTTCTGTCTCTTGTGTTCCACTGGTAGTTTTTCATGGCCATTTCTTCAATGAGATGTCGGGCTTCTTCAGGGGTCTTGCTTCCTAAGGTACCTCCTGCTACTGTATCAAGTAACTGCCTTGTGCTTGTGTTCAAACCATTATAAAAATTCTGAATGATCATCCACTCAGGGAACCCATATCGAGGACATTTTCGTAGGAGCTCCTTGAACCTATCCCATGTCTCAAAAAGAGACTCCAATTCTGTTTGCACAAAGGAGGATATTTTATTCCTGAGCTTCGCAGATTTTCCAGGAGGGAAATATTGGGCAAGAAAAGCTTCTACCAACTCCTCCCAAGTAGTGATCGATGCTCTAGGTAATGAATGTAGCCATTACTTTGCTCTCCCATTGAAGGAAAATGGAAAGGCCCTTGACAACGCCCTTGCGTGTAACTCGCAAGTGCACGGATTTGTCGAAGTAATAAATCCCAAGTGAGTGTGGTATCGTATCCACAGAGAGTAGGGAATAAAAATACCTAAATTTCTACTTAACCAAGTGAAGATGAATAATTATTGTGTTGATAAGATATGATGTAAACAGAAATAAAAAGAACAAGAATGAGAGGCACAAATAAGTGAGAGGTAAGGTAATCGATAGAAATGGGGTACTTGGACAATGCTCCCCCTAAGACTTATGCTTCAAGTGCAAGACCTACCATTATAATTCCTAATTAATCGTCAATGAGTTGTGGAAATCCTAAAGCACACGGTCCCAAACCTAAGGTCAACCTTGACTAACACTGTGTCCCGGTGAAGAAATCACTCAGTCTCAACACCTCACACTGCATAAATTTTCATGGAGTTCTAGGGATTCCAAGTGATAAATCCTATTCCTATGTGTAGATCTAACCCTTTGGTCCAGGTGAAAGACCCCTAATTACAATTAAGCCCCAGATACTAAGGTCACTTCAACACTTCACTGCTGTCACAAGAATTAAGCCCCCGTGAGGAGTTCATCCCTTAGCACTTCACTCTATTGTAACCGCAAAGAAATCTAGGAAATGGAGGTAGGATAGATCACACCGGAAGGGCAAGGGAAGGCTCCACTACCTATCAACTCACCTCCTCTTCAATCTAGCTTTGTCTAACCCTCATGGCATGTCACCCATCCACAAAGATTACCAATATTGACTCTCAACCCTAGTGTCACTCTAAGGGAGAAATCAATCAATAGGCATACAAGATTTAAACTCAAATAAAAGAATCAATTAAGGAAAGCACAATGGAAAGTCAAAGAAACAATAACATCCTAGGGTTTACAAAATCCAAGTACCCACTAGGGGGTTTAGCTCTCCATGGAGCACAATGAAATCAAAAGTAAAGATAAGTAATCCATAGGAAAATTCCCTCGGTATTCATGTCAATGGTCTTGTGAAGTAGCCTCCACGTCTTCTCCAAAGGTCCCTTTGTTTGGCCTAGGACACACCTCGCCGGATCAGTGCCGACGAAAGCTCCCCCAATAACCTTCTTCCAAGCGAAGCGCCGTGTCGAATCCGGAGAACAACTGCAAAGACTTGCCAAAAGCCTCTCAAAACCCTAGTAAATGGCCTCTCAAAAGATGGAGAAAAGTTGGAGAGAAAGAGGAAAGACGATCCCCAAAATCGGGTTGAATCGCGGCTTAAATAGGGCTGGAATCAGGCATCCACACGCCCCTGTGGATTTTCCACACGGGCGTGGATAATTTCCACTTGCCCGTGTGGATTCTCTGGAAATCTGATTTTTGGACGGATGTGAACAGTATATTGCTACAGTATATGGCTACAGTATTAGCTTCTTTTCTTAATACTTAGCTTCACAACCCTACATGCGTTAAAGAACACAAACACACATGTATTAGCACTTAAACCTGATAAAAGAAATGCTCATCGTAAAGAAAGAATACTTCACATTCTTAACACACAAGCACTTATCTGCCCTCAATCTAATAGCATCATCCATAACTCCATTGGCCTTAATTAAGCATGTCGCACACTTCCAAGAAGTTCTCGATGTGGTTGTTCGGATCCTCATCAGCCCAACCATTAAACTGTGCCGACTGCTGTAACATTTGGATGAATACTGGCTTTAGCTTAAAATTCTGAGCTGTAATCGGTGGATACACAATACTAGATTGTGTGCCCAGAACTGCGGGTTTGGCATAATGTGAGAGTGTCCTCTGCTGCTCATTCTGTTCTATCATATTATCTGACCCTTCACCTTCTATTTCAGCTTGATTTTACTATTCTTGCACATATTCTTTACTCCTTCTACGGAGTGTTCGTTCAAGCTTAGGATCACCTTCAACCAATGTCAAAGGGTTTCCTCCGGTCATAACTTGGAGCTGCAACCAAATAAAGAAAAGCAAATTAGAATGATGGAAAAATACAAAAATGTGAAATAGAACAAATGGTGAATAGCTAAAATAGTAAAGTGCAAAGTGTTTCTAAAACGCCTATTCCCCGGCAATGGTGCCAAAAACTTAACACACCCCTTTGCTTGTGTACCGCAAGTACACGGGTTTGTCGAAGTAATAATACCCTAGTGAGTGGGTAGTCTTATCCACAGAAAATAGTGATCAGAAACACAAAGATTGCTATTTAACTAAAATGAAGATGAATCGATAGTGGTGTGAATAAAATCAATGCAAATAGAAACAAGTAAAGAAGGAGGAGGCACAAGTAAATGATAGGAGAAGCAATCGACAGAAAGTGGGGCACCTAGATATTGCTCACCCTAGGACTAGTGTTTCAAGTGTAAGACCGACCATTATGTCTCTCAACCGATTCTTAATGACTCGTGGAAATCCTAAAACATACGGTCCCAAAACTAAGGTCAACTGTGACTAACCCTATGCTATGCCAGGCGTAGAAATCGCCGACCTCGACGTCACATCAGTGCAAGATTGCTTAAAGCTCTAGGAACTCCAAGTGATAAACCCTATTCCTAATATAGATCTAGCCCTTTGGTCCCGACGAAAGACCCCTAGTCACACTAAGCCCCTGCGATACTAAGGATTACTTCAACACTTCACTCGTTACTATGCGTACTAAGCGAGTTCATCTCTTAGCTAATTCTGATTATTATGACCGCAAAGAACTCTTGAACGTGAGGTAGGATAAATCACGACGAGAGGAAGGGACTGTTCTGCCACCTCTGACCTCACCCTCTCTAATCTCCCTCTAATCTCATTTCTGCTAACACTCATGGTGTGTCACTCACTCGCAAGGATTACCATTGTAGACTCTCAACCATAGTGTCACTCTAAGGGAAAATCCATTCAATAAGCATTCAAGATTGGAACTCAATTAAAGACATCAATTAAAGAAACATAATAGAAAGACCAAAGAAACAATATCATCCTAGGGTTTACAAGTCCAAGTACCCACTAGGATTAAGCTTTCCATGAAGCAAGATACAATCAATAATGAAATCGAAAGTAACAACATGCAATCTATAAGTAAAACCCCCTTGGTATTCGTGTCGATGGTCTTGTGGAGTAGATTTATCTTTTCCAAAGATTCCCTCGTCAAGCTTAGGGCACACCTAGCCAAATCGATGCCGACGAAATCTCCCCAATAACTATCTTTCGAAGAAACACGGTGTTGAAGGCCATAGAGCTACTCCAAAACCCTTGCCAAAGCCTCTCTAAACCCTAGTCACGAGCACCTCCAAAGATGAGAAAAAATGGTCCAAAGGATGGAAAGAAGATCCCACAAAATAGTTGAAATCACGACTTAAATAGGGCTAGAATCGGGCATCCACACGGGCATGTGAAATTTTCACACGCTCATGTGAATCTGCAGAAATAGAATTTTCAGCGTGCTGTAAATAGTAACTAGTACAGTGAATTGCTACAGTAATTTTACTATAGTAAACTACTATGGTACTTCACCGAAATGCTCCCGAATCCATACTTTTCATCGAGGCCACATGAATTGGCACACATTTCTACGGTAGATCACGTTGCATCTTCCATAAAAATTACATTGATGAAGATCTTGCTAGCATTGCACAAGTCAGAACACGCGAATGTGACTGCCTTTGTGCCCCTCTAAACCATATATTTGCTTGAACACCATGGAGGTTGGCACACAATTACGTGTCTTTGGGCACAACTTGTGTCTTCACATTTGTTCACTCCATAATTTTATCAACAAAGTACATCCACGATCTACTTAGGTTTTTTTCTTCCATAATTGTCTCCACAACCCTACATGCACAAAAGTAACACAAATACACATGTATGAGCTATAAAATATGAGAAAAATAATGCTCATTGTAAGAAAATAATACTTCGTATTACTAATACACAAGCACTTATCACCGAGGGATCTCAAGATGAGTCCAACCCCAATTTCTCGGTGATTCAACCCTAATCCCATACGAATGTTGATAAGAATCTCTCTTTAACCAACATCCCTACGATTGCATTATGTATAAGGAGATCCTGAAATAAGGACATGCTTATTCTAAGTCTATCCTTAAGATTCAGAGGGCTACCGACATCCAATTTCTCAGTATGTTGATACAAGAAAACCCCTTTTAGTTCAATAGGGATTTAATACATGTGAGTAGGTCACATCTACATGTACAACTCAATAAAGAACTATGGATCTCTTCATTTAGTAGTTCTAGGCATGAAGAAAAATGAACTAAATCATAAATCATCCCAAGCATTTCAATTAAAGACAAGGCATCCAAAATACATAATGAACCCCCCCACCCCAATGTTCACCTACATCCGGTGGCCTAGGGGGTTTAATGTGCCATCTTACAAACAAGCTTAACAAAGTCAAGAAAAGCAAGAAATAAATTCATAAATGACACTCCCTAGTCCAAATGATGAAGAAGAAGAGCAAGGCTGACAAAATGATGCTTCCTCTAGCCAAATGAATGTCGAATGACCCTTCACTCCTCCTCCCTTGGTGATGACTCTTTCCCCTTGAAGATCAAGCTCTTTGCCACCTATCTAGCCTTAAGGATGTTCTTCTTGTTGATGTCTTCGTTCTCCTCTATCATGTCCCCAAGTTATTGCTGCCAAGAATCTTTCCTTTCATGCCCTAGAATGTGCTTTTATACTTCTCATGTATATGGGCTGTATAGGGGTCGTATAGGGGTCAAATGGGGCACAAAAACTCTCCAATTCCAGCCATCCCGGGGTCAATGAGGCCCTCATTGAGGCCAATTCCTTTGCTTCCATTGCTACAGTATCAATCTCGGGGTCAATCCCAGACTGTATTGAGGCTGTATGACTTGGAATATTTTCTGGCTCCAAAATTTTCTATGTGCTATAGTGACTGCTAAGCGTTTGCTTGTCCCCAATCAAACAAATCATGAAAAATAAAGAGAATGATAAGTTGCTAAATGCATTACCTCCGGCTCAAATAAATATAAGAATCTACATGCAATGGATAATGAAATATGGATGCTAAGTTACAACAAGTAAGCACAACAGAAAGACCTTGTCTTACCTCTTATATGTTTGTGTCATGTGTGTGAATCTTCTATCTCATCTGCCCTGAGCTGGTCTAGCCCACTGACTTTAATTAGTATAGCTCTAGATACTAATCACTCCACATGCAAAAAGTACTGAGTCTTAAAATGCTAAGTGCTACTTCAATGAACAAGTAAGATCCTTCAAACTCTTAACCTTGAACTAATTCCCTTTTCCTTCTTAGAAGCTCTAGTAGGTAGTCAAAAAGATCACTAGGTTTTTTTATTTTCTTTTGGCTCTTTCTCATCCATAAGTATTATCTTAAGCCTATTAATGAACAACAAACTATATTTAGCATCGAATTCCACAATATGGTTCTAATACATGCCAATTGAGTGTACAAATTAATATAAAATACACGAATATTGTACACTCGTCAAGGCTAGATATTGGAAGAGAAATTAGTACTAAAAGATTATCGGTCCTGTGGATTCGACTACCCAATCCTCTTTGGGTACTAATAAGTGCTTGTGTAAACATATTTTATTGTATGTTTTACATGTATTGTGCATCACTTTTATCAGATTTTATGGCTCATAGAGTGTATTTAGTATTTTTATAGGTAAATAGGGCTATAAAGGTATGTAGGAACAAAAGGGAATAAAGATAAGGGATGTAGGCACATTTTGAGAGTCTTTTGCTCAACGTATAATCATGGAAAGAGATGGGTTCATATACATGCGTGTTTGTGCCAACTTTTGAGGGTTTAAGAGTCATCTCATGAGACGATAGGTCACGAAGGTAGTCACATACTAGTGTTCCAGTTTGTGAAAAGGATTTAGAAGAACTCTCAATACTTTCACTGGACATAAGGTCACATTAGTACCAAACGGGTGTGTGCCCGACCTTGTGGCCTCAAGGAAGAAGTTTTAGGGGGGTTACTATTTATGTGTACTGTAGCATGTGGAAATTCCACATGGGTTGGAGGCCGTGTCAATGGCCATGTAAAATCAAGATTCCAGATTATAAAAAGCCGCTTTGAAGAGTATTCATCTATCTTTTTCCACATGTTTTGGGAAGAAGTCGGCTAGGTTTTTAGAGAGGTCTTTACACTCAAGGGATCACTTTTTCATTAGCTTTCATGGATTCTTTCATCGTTATATGACAAGTGTCTAAATGTATGTATTTTATACTTATAATTCTTATATTATTGATATATGTTTTGGTAATTAGATGCCCTTTTTGTGTTTAAATTGGTTTTATTTGTGTTACAAGCCTAAAAGAAGGCAAGCTAAGCTGAAGAATGCATTTGAAAAAAAATCAGCATCAAAAACTACATCTTAGGGTTCGGGACTATAGCGGCACTGTAGTAGAGTAACTATTCACATCTACAGGAGCTTGGCTGAAAGCCTCACGACCTCCATGCACCCACATGGATGCCCATGAAGCTCACTGGAGAATTCCACACTAGTTATTGTAGATACCATAGTAGAATTGCTGTAGGCAGATTACTGTAGTCAAATTACTATAGCAGGCACTGTAGCACTGAGATATTTTTTGTGCAAAAAGGATGGGAAGCTCACAGGTATCCATATGCCCACATGGAACCCCTAAGGCTTGGGCAGATGACATTAAAAGAGGATCTAGGGCATCAAGAAGATGGTCTTTTGGCCATCCTTTCTCTACCATCATCTTCTACGGCTTCAAGGGGCTAAAAAAGGAAGATCTGAGAAGCAAGATTAAGGAAGAAAAGAAGGTTGCTATCAAGGAGATCATCAAGAAGTTCGTCGGCACCGATCCACTGAATTCTTGTCACCACCTCTAGTCTACATCTAAGGGAGTTTATTTATGAGATTCTTCATGATTTACTTGTATTCTAAGCTTTCTCATTACTGCTCTAGTCATTTATATTTCTTATTGTAAATATATATATATATATATATATATGCTTTCCTTTTATTTTAAATTCTTTATTAGCTTATTATTTTTAGTTTTGTTGTTTACACAGGGCTATGGATTTTATAGAAAAATTGTTGGCCGTAAAAATCTATGCACTTGAGAAAAAGATGGAAAAACTTTTTTCCATGAAATCAAGCCAAAGCAATCCAAACCATAATGTTTATAATCTATATTTAGGTGGGTGATAAACGCCTAAATGTATGCATTTTATATGTATTAATCGTGTATTATTTGTGAACATGTTAACGAATTGATGCCCGTTTTATGTCTAAATTGGTTATTTCGGTGTTGCAGGTCTTAAATAAGTCAAACAATGCTCAAAAATGCAAATCGGATGAATTCGACATCAAAAAGCGGCATTTTTGGGGAGTCCCGTCTTTGTAGCGACCTCTGTAGCGACAACATAGCGGTCATTGTTCTTCTTTCGTGACCATTTGGTTTTGGGAGTTTCACGGGCTCCATGCGCCCGCATGGATGCCCGTGAGGTTTCTTCAGGAATTCTCAAGTCTCGATTCTTGTAGCAAAAAAACATCTGTAGCAAAAAATCTATGCAGAAAAGCACCGTAGCTTAGCTTTGAGCACGGCAGGTTTTGGGCATTTGGTCGTGAGCTTCACGGGCTCCATGCGCCCGCATGGAGCCCGCGTAGACTGACCGGGGTATATAAAGGCGATTTCTTCTAGGGCAAGAGGAGGAGTTTTTGGAGGGTTCTTCAAGCCGATTTTTCACCAATCTTTGAGAGGCAAGATTACATGTTTTTGGAGAAGGGAAATCTAAGGGAGAAGCTCGGATTTGGCTAGATCTTCATCGATCTCTTCTTTGGGAGTTTGTAGAGCAGCGAGGGAAGCCGCCCTCCCATTGCGGCGTCCGTGGAAAGCCTTTCCACCCAGCTTGGCTTGTCTTCCTTCTTCCATTGTTTGAGGGAGTTTTTATTATGCCTTTTGTAGTTGTTTGCATGGATTTGTTGCTTGGATTTGTTTGTATGGACGAGTAGACCCCAAGGTCACCGGATGCGGTGAACCTTGGGGTGAACTTTCTGATATTTGGATGATTTAAGTTTGTTTATTGCAATTGTTGTGTTTTGAGATTCATTCTTGGTGCATTTGATGTGTTGCTTACATGAAAAACTACAGTAAAACCAAAGCTGTTAGGTTGTACTTGGTAGCGTGACCATCGCCCTTGTACTAGACACACCAAGTTTGGAAGGGATTCATGTACGAATCGCCGTGACCATCGGGTGTTCTGTGCCCCTCCACCATTAGGGCTAGACCGAGTTGTGTTCCGGCCCTAATTAGGGATTTCCCCACTTGTTAATGCAATCGTATGAGGATTTGATCGGAAGAAATTACGTGTCAATACTTATACCGGATTAGGGGTCAATGGTCGTGACCATCGGGTTGACCTAATCTAGGAAATCTCTAGGTCCAAACCTTCAATTGCATGATATTCTTAGCATCCGTGCACTTTAGTAGCCCCCTAGGGAATCCGCGATCCGTGACCGTTCCTTTCCCCGATTTTTATACCCCTCTCCAGTATTTTTAGTCTTCACTTGTAGTTATCTTATTCAAATTAATAGATTAGAGAAACCTTTCGAATGCATCGGCTAGACAATAAGCGAAGAGGAAGTAAGGGTAGATCCTTGGGCCTGGGGAATCGACCCTCTCGTGCTCGCACGAGAGGTATTACTTGACGACTCCGTGCACTTGCGGATCGCATTCATCAGTGGGCACCCAATTTTTTGGCAAATCATCATACGTAACAGTGGGGATACCATCACCAAAGATTGCTACAAGCAAGAACCCCTCTTTTAAGAACCGTGGCATTATCATCCTCCAGTCGTTGATAGTGAGCAATCTCGTTAAGGGAAATTCAATCCAAAGGAGGTGTTTGCAAAATTCATGATACAAAAAAATGCTCATTTTAAAACCATGGATATGACAATTTTTAATGCCCAACCATCTCTTCAAAGAATGAAGAACCAGATAGGAGAATCTTCCAAAATATCGGCAGAGTTACCACCAATTCATAAACCAACTATAGAAGTCTTATCTAAGAATGACACTATAAAGAAAGAGAACAAATGTGAAATTTAGGTGGAAGTGGATATTGGGGTATTGGAGGTTGAAGAGGCTAATAAAGTGGCATCAATACCACTGGAACACATAATAGAATTTCCACCTCAGTGAAATTGAATAAAAAAGGGGAAGGATGAAAACATGGCCATGGAAAAATGTAAGGAAGTAGAAGAAACCAAGAAAATGTTATGGGTAATTGAATATTGATAAACACCTAAATATGTGTATTCTATATATGTTCTTGTTGTATTATTTGTGTATAAATTGATGATTTGTTGCTGTTTGTGTGGTTTAATTGGCCTTATTCATGTTACAGGTCTTGAGGATGCCCAGATGAGCTTGACAACCCAAAAGAGAAAA
This sequence comes from Dioscorea cayenensis subsp. rotundata, assembly GCF_009730915.1. Lineage (NCBI taxonomy): Eukaryota > Viridiplantae > Streptophyta > Magnoliopsida > Dioscoreales > Dioscoreaceae > Dioscorea > Dioscorea cayenensis. The sequence continues at coordinate 11,819,218 of NC_052486.1, forward strand.
AAAATGACACCAAAAATGGCGTTTTAGAGCCCCAAGAACTGTAGTAGTATTGTAGCACAAAAACTCATGAAACGACAAAGTCTCAGGTTTTGTTGACGGGTCTTGTGTGTACTGTAAGTGCACGGGTCGTCGAAGTAATAAAATACCACTGTGAGTGGGTAGTCAAATCCATAGAGAATAGTTGCTTAGAAACACAAGTATTGCTATTTAGCTAGAATGAAAATCAATTTGTGATGTTGAATTAAAGAAATCAATGCAAAGATGAGTAAAAGATCAGAGAAAGCAAGAGGAGTAAGGAGAGATAATCGATTGTAAAATGGGGTACTCGGATAATGCTCACCCTAGGACTATTGTTTCAAGTGCAAGACTAATGTTATGTCTCCTAATTGAGGTTTAATGAGTTGTGGAAATCCAAAGACAAACGGTCCCAAACCTGAGGTCAACCTTAACTAGTCCTTCACACTATGCCCTGGCGGAAAGGGAAACTCTCGACGCCTCACACTATGTAGGACTTCTTGGAGCTCTAGGGATTCCAAGTAATAAACCCCATTCCCTAATATAGATCTAACCCTTTGGTTCAGGTGAAAGACCTCTAGTCACGATTAAGCCCCAGCACTAAGGGTTACTTCAACGCTTCACTATGTTGCTCACGCAACTAAGCCCCAGTGGAGTTTGTCTCTTAGCACTTCACTCTATCATGACTACAAAGAACTCTAGGAACATGGAGGTAGGATAAATCACGTCGAAAGGGAAAGGGGACATTCCGCTACCTCTCGACTCACCCTCTCAACCCTTTTCAACCTTGCTAAGTCTAACCCTAATAAAGTTATCACCCCCTACAAAGGATTACCTAGATAGATTCTCGATCCTAGTGTCACTCTAAGGAAAAATCAATTAACAAAGCATACAAGATTGAAACTTAATTAAAACATCAATTAAAGGAAACATAAAAGAAGTCAATGAAATAAAATCATCCTAGGGTTTACAAGTACACGCACCCAGTAGGGATTTAGCTCTCTATGGAGCAATACAAAATCAACATTGAAATCAAAAGTAAGTGCAAGTAATCCATAGAGAAAACCCTCTTGTCATCCATGTCGATGGTCGTGAGGAGCCGCCTCAACTTCTCCAAAGGTTCTCTTGTCAAACCTAGGGCACACCTCGATGAATCAATGCCGATGAAAGCTCCCCCAATAGCTCTTCTCCAAAAGGAACTCAATGTTGAATGCAGTAGAACTACTCCTAAAACCCAGCAAAAGCTTCTCTAAACTATAGCCGCGCTCGCCCCAATAGATGGGCAAAAGATATGAAGGAGATCCCCCAAATAAACTCTTAAAAGCGGCATTTATAGGGCTGAAATCAGACATCCACACGGGCATGTAGAATTTTTACACGGTTGTGTGGATTTCTAGGTTGTCTTTTCCTACTTGTTGTGAACAGTAACTGCTACAGTGTTTTTGATATAGTACTTCATGAAATACTCCCGAATTCACTTTCTTCATCGAGGCCACGTGATTGGGCACACATCCATGCGGTAGATAATGTTGCGTTTTCAATTAAACCACATTGACGAAGCTCTTAACAATGTTGCACAAGTCGGAACATATGAGTGTGATTGCTTTTGTGCCCCTTCTACTTTGTGTATTCACTTGAGCATAATGAAGGTTGGCACACAGCCACATGTCTTTGAGCATAACTTGTGCCTTGACTCTTGTTCGATCCAAGAATTTTATTAACAATCCCGTTGATGATCTACTTTTGCTTCCTTTCTTCCAAACTTGTCTCCATAACCCTAAATGCACAAAAAACACAAATACACATGAATGAGCTATAAAATCTGATAAAATTAATGCTCAATATAAGAAAGGTATACTTTGTATTACTTATACAAAAGCACTTATCACCTCCTTCCTAGCCATCATTACTAAACCCTTTTTTTCCCGAGGTTTGGTTAATTTAAGCTGTGGGGTTTTATTTGGCTTTGGATTCACTCGCTCACTATGATGGTGGCTCTCACTCATGTGTTTTGCACTCTCTCTTTCTCTCTCTTTCGCTCTCTTTTAGATCATCCATCAATATTTCCTCCGGAGTTATAGGGAAGTGATAAGTTCTTGTGTATGAGTAATATGAAGTATTCTTTTCTTACATTGAGCATTACTTTTCTCAGATTTTATAGCTTATGTATGTGTATTTGTGTCTTTTTGTGCATGTAGGGTTGTGGAGACAATAGTGGAAGAAATGAACCAAAAGTAGATCGTGGATACAATTTGTTGATGAAGTCTTGTAGTGAACAAATGTGAAAACACAAGTTGTGCTCAAAGACATGTGGGTGTGTACCAACCTCCATGGTACTCAAGCGATTACACAAGTTGGAAGGGCACAAAGGCAATCACACTCATGTGTTCCAACTTGTGCAATACTAGCAAGTCTTCATCAATGTGACTTTTATTGAAGAGGTAATGCGATCGACAACATGGATGTGTACCCATTCCTGTGGCCTCAATGAAAAGTGTGGATTCGAGAGCATTTTGGTGAAGTACTGCAGCAGTTTATTGCAGGAAATTACTGTAGCAGTTAGTATTCATAGCTCGCTGAAAATTCAATTCCTAGAGATTCACACGGGCATGTGGAAATTCCACACACCTGTGTGGATGCGCGATTCCAGCTTATTTAAGTCATGATTTGACATATTTTAAAGAATCTTTTTCTAATCCTTCTCTCATTTTTTCCCTAACTTTGGAGGCACTCGCGGCTAGGGTTTGGAGAGGCCTTGGCAAGGTTTTTGGAGTGGTTCTATGGCCTTCAACACGGCATTCCTTCAGAAGATACTTATTAGGGAAGCTTTCGTCGGTGTTGATTCGGTGAGGTGTGCCCTAGGCTTGACGAGGGAACCGTTGGAGAAGATGAGGCTACTCCACAAGACCATCGATACGGACTACAAGGGTGTTTTACTTATGGATTGCATGTTTTTACTTTCGATTTCATTAATGATTGTATCTTGCTCCATAGAGAGCTAAACCCGTAGTGGGTTCTTAGACTTTTAAACCCTAGGATGATTTTGTTTCATTGACCTTTCATTATGATTTCTTTAATTGATGTTCTGAGTTCCAATCATGAATGCTTGTTGAAGTGATTTTCCCTTAGACTAACACTAGGTTTGAGAATCCATCTTGGTAATCCTTGTGGATGAGTGACACACTATGAGGGATAGACAAAGCTAGATTATAGAGGGTTGAGAGGGTGAGTCGAGAGGTAGCGGAACATCCCCTTTCCCTTCCGGTATGATTTATCCTACCTCCTTATTCCAAGAGTTCTTTGCGGTCACAATAAAGTAAATTGCTAAGAGAGGAACTCCGCTGGGTCTTAGTTGTGCAAGTAACAGAGTAAAACGTTGAAGTAATCCTTAGTGCTGGGGCTTAATCGTGACTATGGGTCTTTCGCTTGGACAAAAGGGTTAGATCTAAATTAGAAAAATAGGGTTTATCACTTGGACTCCTTAGAGCTTCTTGCAACTCCACACAGTGTGAGGCATCGAGGGCATTCCTTTCTGCCAGGGCATAGTGTAGGGTTAGTTACAGTTGACCTTAGGTTTGGGACCGTGTGTTTAAGGATTTCCATGACTCATTAAACATCAATTAGGAGATGTGATGATCGGTCTTGCACTTGGAGCAATGTCCTGGTACCCCACTTTCTATCGATTACCTCTCTTATCATTTTATTGCGTCTCTTTCTTGTTCTTTTTATTTCTATTTGAATCGATATTGTTCACACCACTTTGAATCATCTTCACTATAGTTAAATAAGAATTCTTGTGTTTATGATCACCATTCCCTGTAGATACGACTACCAACTCACCAGGGTATTTTATTACTTTAACAGCTGGTGCACTTGCGGTATGCACTCGCAAGGGGTGTGAAATGCTACCCCTTTGAACATGAAAGTGAGTCAGTTAGCATGGCTTCTAATATGGACATCAAGATCAAACAACCAAGGGTGTCCCAATAATAATTGGCATACTTACATTGGGACAACATCATACTCCACTTGATCATGATACTTCCCAATAGAGAATTTAACTGTTACAATGTTGCTAACACGCAACAATCCATAATCATTGAGCCATTGCATCTTGTATGGACTAGGGTGACAACGCTGCTTCAACCCCAACCTCTCCACAAAGTCTGAACTAGCAATGTTACTACAGCTGCCATTATCAACAATTATCCTTCATACGTTGTTTTTAATAGTGCCGCGAGTATGGAAGATGTTACGCCGTTATCCCTTCTCCTCTTCAACAGCGTTGACATTAAGCATACAACTGGAAATAAAGCAATCTCCCACATCAACCTGAATGACACAATCAACATCATCTGCTGACTTATCATGTGCATCACCATCATCTTCGGGATCACTCTCAGACTCCCAACTCACCCTGTTCATTAATAAGCAAGGTCCTCCTACTGGGGCACTCAGAAGCAATGTGCCCTCTCCCTTTGCACTTGAAGCACTCTATGTTGTGGCTGCTAGAAGACGCCATAGTGGATGTAGAAGAAGATGTAGCTATTGAAGAAGTGGGCCATTGATCACTTTGTCCAGAGCCCAGCGAAGGTGTTGACGTGGTCGACATGAGGCCAAAGGGTGTGACAGATGTAGCGACCGTCGGCCTAAGAGTAGCGCCATCTCCTGTGGTACCTTGGGTGCGGCGCCAAGTGGGGCAGTGGAACGATTGGGTATGGTACGCCCCCGACCGCCATGCTGTTGTTGTTGCTCCATCTTCATTGCTTGATGTACGAGCTCCTGTAGAGTGTTGTAGGGGAACATCTCCACTTGATCAGCAATATCACGGTTGAGACCGCTTAAGAACCTTGACATACTCGCCTTAAAACTTTTTCGCATGTTGGTATGGATCATCAGGACCTCCATCTCCTTATAATATTCATCGACAGTTCTTGTACCTTGAACAAGCGGTTGTAACTTGTTATATAGATCTCTCTGGAAGTGTGGTGGAATAAAAAGGTGTCGCATAGCCCTCTTCATAGCATCCCATGTGCGAATATAGCCATTACCTGCAAATAGCTTGTCTTCCTGTAACTGGTTCACCATGTTAGTGCATAATCAGTAAATTCAAGAGATGCTAGGAAATACACATCCCAATTTATTTATGATCATTGAAAATATGTTGAAATTATAATGTTGTATTTATAAATTCTGGTAATTGCTAAAAACCCATGCAAGGTTCATTAATGCGCACTTGGCCCCCTATTTTTGGTATCCAAAAAAACCCCTCCTTTTGTGATAATGCCCTTGCCTTCGAAGTTGTGGAGAACCACATGGTGAGAAATGACTATCATGCCCCATTGTGTAACCACTTTGGCAAGTGAAAGGAAGAAAATGTTTCGGTTTATGGTGTGATTTTGGGTTGGTTTAGTAGTTTAACATTCCTAGGCTTTAGTTTTTTGTTTCATGTGTATGTCCTGTATGAAGAAAGAGAATGTTGTGTTCAAGGAAATCTTTTTTTTTTGGCCATGTCTTTTGTTGTGCAATTTTACATGTGTGTGTTCCATGATTGTTGTCTAATGGGCATAATGCCGTTGTCTTCCCATTTAATTTCAAATTGGTTGTAGTATATGGGTCTGCTATATGTATTTGATTTGCTAGATTTGTCTCAATTAAAGACTTTCCTCACCAGAAAGGATATGCTTCAGTTAGTTAAAATTGTTTTTGTTTAATAGCAAAAACTTGACATGCGTCTGAATTGCGTGTAAACCGCAAGTGCACTAGTGTTGAAGTAATAAATACCCGGTGAGTTGGGTAGTCAAATCCACAGGGAACAGGGCTACTAGTACTAGCTGTTTCTCCTCTATCTAGCCTAATGATAAATGGGATGGTGTGGTGATCTAATGTGCGAAGAAATGAATACCTGAGATGAATATGCAAGGGTAAAATGGACGGGAGATCCCAATCAATAAAGATGAGGTACCTAGGCAATGCTCCCCCTAGGATCTAACATGAAGTTCAAAACTTGCTAAATGCTTCTAAATCGAGTCTAATGAGTCGAGGTAATCCAAGAACAACGGTCCTTGTCTCCAAGCAATCAACACTAGTCTCCTACAAGGTCCAAGTGGAGAAATTGCTCAATCTAAACACCTCACACCCCATATGACTGCAATTAGCTCTAGGGATACCTAAGAGTGAAACTGATTCCTAAAGATAGATCCAACCCTATTTCCCGGCGAAGGATCCCTAACCCTCTACATGATCCTAGAGAAGAAAATATCTCAATCTCACACCTCACACCTCACACCTCATACCAAATATGGTTACATAGAGTCTAGGGAATATAGAGATAGGAAATACTCATCGGAGGGGAAAGGAGACACTTCACTATCTCATGATTCACCCTCTCAACCCTCTTTAACCTTAGAGTTCTAACTCTAATGGAGACCTCTCTCATTAAAGTAACAAATCATGCATAGAGAATCAACCACAAGGATCAATAAAATATGCAAGCAATGGGAACACAAGATTAACTCAAATCAACTCGAATTAATTAGAACCATAAAGCAAATCAATAGAAAAGACAAGATCCTAGGGTTCACTTGCCCAAATTCCTATGAGGGTTTAGCCCTCCATGGAGCAAGATACAAAACAAAGATAAATACAATGAATAGCAATGTAAACCATAGAGAAAACCCTCCTTGAATTCATGATGATTGGCCTTGTTGGGTAGTTCAACATCTTGAAGGATTCCACTCCGAAGCTAGGTAGCCGGTGGCTTCCCAAGTGCTATGACGGCGAAGGAAACTATCAAAGTTGGTAAAGAACACCCTCCAAATTGGGAAAGACCTTCTCTCCAAACCTTAGCCGTTTCACTCCCTCAAGAGCCGCACAAAAGATGTCAAAGAATAGGCCAAAATGGCTATTTATAAGCCTAAACCACGTCTGTCACATGCCCCCACGCACCAATGTGGATTTTCACGCACCCGCATGGGCTGCAAGAATTTTACGCGGTCGTGTGGAATTTCCACGTGGGTGTGTGAATAGTAATTTTGTGCCCTTCCAACTAGTAAATTGGCTTGAATCTCCTTGGAAGTTGGCACACATCTCCTCATTCATGAACTCCTCTTATGTCTTGGTCTTTGAATTGAACAAGAACTCCCAACATTGTGTCTTTATAGCCTATCTTTGCTTCCTTTTGATTCTTCAATTCATTCACAACCTAATTGCACAAAATAACACCAAATACACAATATGAGACATAAACCATGGTAAAAAAGATGCTCAATGCATGTAAAACATATATAAAAATATTTCTACTCAAGCACTTATCAATGGCATTTCAATTTAATAATACTACAAATTTAAAAGGGCTGAATTATGAGTAATATCTTGTTCTTTTCATAGTCATTTTCTTATGGCTGTCAACCTTGTCAACGAAGGTACTACTTAGTACCAATAGTGGAAACTATGGCCGACTTGAAGGCTTACATGAGTAATGCGTAGGACGCACGATCTACAAACAACAATAGAGAGAGCCAACCAAGAACAAGAAAGAGGCGCTGGGAAATCATTAGAAGAACACCATTTGTAGCACTTACAGGATTAAACTAGTATTACAAGAGAGGAGATTGCTTGACACCCTATTACAATAATATAACTAGCGCACCCAAAAATTTAGGATAAGAGAAAGCCTACTAAGTTTTAGGAAGGAGGATGTGGCCATCATTCTTGGGTTGAGATTTGATGGAGATGCGGCTTTCTTTCAGAAGAAGAAAACACAATCCACGTTTGAAGAAGAATATTTTCAAAAACCTACGAATGATATGGAGACTCTATCAAAAGAAATACTTCTCCAAATTGTTCAGAAGAGGGATAAAGAAGAAAATTTTGTAAATCTCCTAATGATTTAACTCATAGGTACTATCCTTTTCCCAAACATATCATGCTCGGTCCCGAAATGACTTGTTGATTATTTGGATGACCTACTAGCATTGGCGCGCTACGCATGGGCACAAAGCGATGCACAAGTGGCTTGTGGAGGATGTTCCACAAATGGTAGCTCAAGTTTAAGCAAGATGTGCTTGGAAGAAGACCAACACAAGCTACCTGAAAGGCTGCACAGTTGCATTAAATATATGGTTCTATGAGCTCACTGCCACAAGGAAAAAGTTGTATTTTGGTAAGATCACAAGAATACTATGTTAAGGTTCAAACAGCTTCCCTAAGCAGGTATTCTTAGGACCCATGTTGTCATCAATTGAAGGTAAGGAGGTAATAAGTCATTGAGAAATTGTGTCATAGTTTTACTCTTACTCGTTTTAGTTTTACATTTAAGTTAACTTGTTTCTGTTTAAGTTAACCTATTTTTGTTTAAGTTAACCTATTCAAATTAAGATAACCTATTTCCTTTTGGCCATATAAGTTAACATGTCTTTTATAAGGTTTTCGTTTATTTGTGTTGGGTTTCACTCATACCAATTTATTTCCATGTATCAGTTTTTTGAGCTTCTCCCTGATAAAAAAGAAGAAGAAGATTTTGTTAGGGCTGCTCACCACAAAGATCATATTGCTCCTGCCCCACCATCTTGTGCTAAGGATGAAAGACCGACCTCTTTAAGACTGGGTGAATGTAGCTCTCCATCTAGTAGCCTTCCTTTTTTACGTACTTCTTGATGCCATCCATGTCCCCCTTAGAGAACCACAAATGATGATGTGACCATGTGTTTGTTACGGGTATGCAATATATTGACCAGAGAGTTTCTCCGTCTTGTTGCCTGCATTGACGTAGTAGAGGGCCAGACAAAAAGGGATAATACATCACCAACAATTGAGGAACCCTCCCTAGATGTCACCGTTATTGCCCTGGATGCCACCGACATAACGGTGGTGTCAAAAGAAACAAAACACCGGTGACTCAAGGGGCTTGTGACAAAGTGAAAGTCAATGCCAGCTCCTTCTCCACGGGCGAAGTACCACCAGCACGTGGATGATGGTCTATCGGGCAGCGTCTGGCATAGATGCTTGAATAAAGGCACCACCATAGAATATTGTACGTAAATGGGTGATGATAGAAGTGGAATCATCTCTACTAGCTGGATCTCCTGTCAAGGATGCTGATGTAGTTGATGTTGACAACATCATAAAATTTCTCACTACAATAAAGAATGAAATACCTATCTCGACGGTGACAGTGGGAAATAGTACTGAGCAATACATAAGTGGTGTAGCTACGGTCCCTCCAACAATATAGATAGCCACATCAAAAGATGAGTCATCTAAACGGGTTGAACTAGAAGTACCATCTTCTAGAGATGAACCATCCCAAGAGTAAATATACATGAATTGCAAGAATAGAGAACAAATTTTCAACCAACTGGAGAACAATCAGAAGCATCCACCTCCCCTATCTAAAGAACCAACAACGGTGGCTGAACTAACTCTATCCAGTGTTGAACCATTTCCATTGTCTACTATAGAACCAGCTATTGCTAATGAAACAACTGAACCGATGGTAATTGATAAGTGTCTAAATGTATGTATTTTATACTTATAATTATTGTACTATTCATATATATTTTTGATAAATCGATGCCCTTTTTGTGTTTAAATTAGTTTTATTTGTGTTATAGTCCTAAAAGAAGGCAAGGCGAGCTCTACAATGCATTTGGGAAGAAATTGGCATCAAAAACTATGTTTTAGGGTTCTAGTATTATAGTGGGCACTATAGCAGAGGAATCATTGTGCTACAAGATTTGGCTATAAACCTCATGGGTCTCGATGCGATCGTGTGAAGCTTGTAAGTCTCACTAGAGATTTCTATACCAATTACCGTAGATAGATCATCACAGCAAAACACTGTAGTAAAAAGTACCACAAATGGTTACTATAGCAAAGTACTGTAGTAACCCCGAATCAATTTTCACGCAGAATCAGTTGTAAACCTCAAGAGCTCCATGCGCCCGCATGAAGCCCGTAAGGCTCTGGTGGATAACATTAAAAAAGGGGAACCTGGGCATAAAGAATGAGGTCTTTGGCCACTCTTTCTCCACCATCATCACCTAGGGCTTCAAGGGGCTAGAGAAGGCAGATGTGAAAAGCAAGATCAAAGGGGAGAGGAAGGTTGCTATCAAAGAGATCATTTAGTAGTTTGTTGGTGCAAGTCCACCGGATTCCCATCACCACCTTCTAGTTGATGAGTCTAAGGGAATTATTCTATGATTTTGCTTAGGTTTCCTATGAACTTTCTTGTATGGATGTTGTGATTTACATTTATTACATTGGTTTGGTTTGTGGTTTAAGCTTTGTGTTCTTTGATGTAACGAATTGCATGAGACTTTGTAGTTTGATTTCTAGGTTGTACTTGGTTGCGTAACCATTGTTCTTGTACTAGACACACATACCTTGATGGAGATTCTTGTATGTATATGCCGGGACCATATGGTATTTCATACCCCTCTAACCATTAGGATTAGACCTAGGTATTGAGTATCGGCCCTACTTAGAGAATTTCCTAGGTGTAGTGCAATCGTAAGAGGATTTATTCAGAAGAGATTCCGAGCCAATACTTGTATTGGATTAAGGGTTATTGCTGTGACCATCAGGGTAACCTACTTTTGGATGTCTATTAACCCAAAACTATAATTTCCTTTGTAATTCTAGCATCCTTCTAGCTTTAGTAGTCCTGAGGGGATCATCACCCGAGGGCCTTACTCTTTTATTGTTATTTGCTTCCTTAATGTGTTTACATGATGTGGCTTACTCCAAATTGACTATAGTTATCACTCTTGTTAGTTTTTTTATTTTGTTTTAAACCTACATTTGTTAGACTAGATAGTGCCATCTAGGAGAAGTAATAGCAGCTCTTGGGACCCCAGGGAATACGACCCTCTCATGCTTACATGAGAGGTATTACTTTATGATCCACGCACTTGTGGATCTCATCAGTGACCTTCCTCAAAGAAATGAAAATGCTAATGAAACCCCCAAAGACATAACTGCTATTGGAGTTGAATCGTCTGCTCCATCCTGTAAAGAAGAATATGTGGGACATGATCTAGAATTGCTTGGTGTGGAAGCACAAATATCTACCAATGAAACACATTGGACTAATACATCATAACCAGCTGATGCTATTGAGAAAGGAAACATCGCCAAAAGAAAGACCAACAATTGATATTGATGCTTTTTGTCATTGTAAACCAACAAGCTGTGGATGAGCAAAAGGAATTTCTGCCAAAGAAGAAACCATACATTGGTTACACATGTCTAGACTACTTCACATAGGCAAAAATAAGTAGATACCTTAACTTCTAGATGAACAAGTAAGTGTTTTGTTTTGATCTTTTTGGTAGCTATGTATGTATTCTTGATAACACTTAATAGATGATATTATTACTTGGTTATATGTCTTTTCACTTAATAATGATTGTTTCCGCTTAAAACTGTGTTATCACTTACAAATTTCTGTTATGGGGTATAATATTTGATTTCTTATTTTTGAAATTTTTTGCTTCCAAATCTACTGTCATTTTGGAAGAATAAGTGGGCTTACACCACATTAATCCCTCTCTAGAACTGTCGTTTGGAAGAATGAGTGGGCTTACACCACATGACTCCATCTGTTCATGCTTCTAGAAGGTAAGGAAATGGTCATGGATGATGTGATGGATGTGTTCGTGTAGATTATAAAGGAATCATGCAAAAAAGAACCCTACCCATACAAGAATAGTGCAACCATAACATGCCCATTAGCACTGCTTTTATCCAAGCAGGACCACACTACAGAGTTATCTCTGATAATGATAGAAGAAGGTGCATGAAAACTACATGATTTTAACGTTGCCTTATTGCTAATCATTCTTAATGGCCATTTCCATCTTGATGTTCTCGATAATGATAAACAAGAATATCGGCATTATTCATCATGCCATAGTCTATAATACAATGAAGATGCTGGCCTCATGGTAATATCAATTACAAAGGCACTATTTTAGATTTTTCTTATGCTAATCCTCCTACTAAAGATTGTTTCTTGATAGTGAGAATTATTTGATAAGGTTGCCGAGATTAAGATTAGTGAGATGATAACTATGGCATACGTCTTGATGCATGATCGAGACTGCCCAAGACAAAAGGAAGGGAGTGTCGACTGTCCTATCTATGTCATGAATTTTATTGAATAGATACTCCAAGGTGAGAAACTTAGGTTGCCTCAGAATGATGTCCCCTACCTAAGGTTAAAGTACATTGCGCGCATACTCATGGAAGATATTGCCCATGGTGGTGACAAAGTGGAGAGTTCCAAGAATGAATCAAATGCAAAACCTTAGAGTGGTTGATTGAACAAAAACTTAAACTCATGTTTGGTTGGGTATGTTACCAGTTATCAAAGTACTTTCTCACTTAGCTAGACATATTACTAGCTATATATTTATGTTTACATTTAAGTATTTATTCTTGCTTTTTTTTATGTTGTTGTTTAAAATATTTAATATATCCTTAAATGTTTCTACTTAAAGATATTATACACAATAAGTACAATACATGTAAGAGGAATGTAAGCAATTAACATTACTGTTCATTAATGGTAGTCAGTAACATGTGTGTTTCACGATCTACTATTGTACCAGCCTTGTGGTAGCGGCTACAGCGCAACTTGCGGATAGCAGATGCTTACGACTTGATCCTCTTTCGTCTAGGTTATCCAAGTTTCCTTTTCATGATAGGTAGATGTAAAAGTAGTTTGTGATTGTTATCTGCTAGCTTACCAAAAATGGTGATGTGGAAAATAGCTTCCTGGTATGTGAGATTATATGTCTGGACAGTGAAGTACTCACTAACAAAATGATGGATTCTTGTATCTATCTGCATTAGAGCTACATAAGCGTGCTTGCATAGGATGCCATATACTTTCCATCTATGACATGAGCATATTCTTGGTGATAGGTTTCTAGAGTTGCTGCTTTGGTCAATCACCTCAAAACAATCACTGTTACAATGACCAACACAGAGATTTCAACCTTCCATGATAATATCTTATATCTTCTTATATATGTCAGGGCATATACGGTGGGTACATATGACAACGCCCCTTGCGTATGTCCTGCAAGTTGATAAGTGCTTGTGCGATATGAATGCGAAGCATTATTTCCTTATGTTGAGCATTACTTTCCTCGGGGTTTTACACTAATATGTGTGTTTTTATGTTACTTTCGTGCAGGTAGGGTTGTGAAATCAATTATGAAGGAAAGAAGCCAATGTGGATCACAATGCACCGATTTTGGAGGAAATCTTGCTAAAGTTAAAACGCGAAGATATAAGTCGGGTGCGAGATGCTAGAGTGTGTGCCAACCTCCCCGTATTTGAGTTTACACAACCATTTGGAGGGGCACAAGGGCAGTCACACTCAAGCATTCCGAGTTATGCACATAGAACAAGATCTCCATCAACTTATCCGTCATTGAAGAAGCAAAGCGATCCACGGCATAAACGTGTGCCCGTTTATGTTACCTCGATGAAAAGTGGATTCGGGAGTATTTCTGGTAGAGGACTTTCCACAAGACCATCGACATGACTATTGAGGGGGTTTCTTTATGGATTCATTGCTTTTACATTCTATTTCTTTGATTGTACTTAGCTCCATGGAGAGCTAAACCCCTAGTGGGTACTCGGGTATTGTGAACCCTAGGATGTATTTGTTTCTTTGAACCTCTTTATTATGCTTTCAATAAATTGATGTCTATTGTGAGTTCCAACCTTGAATGCTTGATTGTATGAACATTCCCCTAGAGTGACACTAGGGTTGAGAGTTCTTGTTGGTAACCTTGTGAGTGAGTGACACACCACAGGCGTTAGACAAAAAGCTAGGTTGGAGAGGGTTGAGAGGGTGAGTCGAGAGGTACAAGGCGTCCCCTTTCCCCTCCGGTGTGATAGATTCTACCTCCGTTCCTCGAGGTTCTTTGCGGCCATAATAGAGTGAATGGTCTAAGGGATGAACTTCGGCTGGGGGCTTAGTTGCGCGTGCATCGGGTGAAGCGTTGAGGTGATCTTAGTATCTAGGGCTTAATTGTGGTTAGGGGACCTTGCACCGGACCAAAGGGTTAGGTCTATAATTAGGAAGAGATTTATCACTTGGAATCCCTAGAGCTCATTGCAACTCTATGCGAGTCGCGAGGTGTTGAGATTGTTCGATTTCTCCTCCGGGACATGTATAGAGTTAGGCATAGTTAACCTTAGATTTGGGACTATGTAATTAAAGATTTCCATGACTCACCATCGTATTGATTAGGAAGCATAATAGAGGGTTCTTGCACTTGAAACAATTATCCTAGGTGGAGCATTATCCGGGTACCCCTATCTTTATCGATTGCCTTACCCCCTTCTTTACTTTTGCTCTCTTACTTGTTGCTTTTACTGTTGAGAATTGAATCATTATCACACTTATCATCATTGATCTTTTACATAGCTAAGAATCGAATTAAGTATTTTTATCCCCTACTCCCTATGGATTCAATACCCGCTCACCCGGGATTATTACTTTGACAAACCAGTGCACTTGCGGGATATACGCAAGGGGATCTTGTCATAAGTGCACAGGTTTGTCGAAAGTAATAAAATCCCAGACGAGTGGGGTATCGTATCCACAGGGAGTATGGAATAAAAACACTTAATTGTTTCTTAACTAAGTGAAAGATAAATAGTGATATGTGTGACAAGATGTGAAATAACAAAAGTAAAAGAACAAGAATGAGAGCACAAGTAAAGGAGAAGGTAAGGTAATCAAATATAAATGGGGTACCCGGATATTGTTCTGCCTAGGATAATCATTTCTAGTGCAAGAACCCTCTATTATGCTTCCTAACTGATGCAATAATGAGTCGTGGAGATCCTTAAATACATGGTCCTAAATCTAAGGTCAACCATGCCTAACTCTATACATGTCTCGGAGGAGAAATTGAATAACTCTCAACCTCGTACTCGTATAGAATTGCAATGAGTTCTAGGGATTCCAAGTGATAAATCCTTTTCCTAGATGTAGACCGAACCCTTTGGTCCAGGTGGAAGGTCCCTAGCCACAATTATGCCCTAGGTGCTAAAATCACTTCAACGCTTCACTCCGTTGCACCCGCAACTAAGCCCTAGCGGAAGGTCATCCTTTAGCCCATTCACTCTTCTATGACTGCAAAGAACTTGATGAAATGGAGGTAGAATAAATCACACCAGAGGGGAAAGGGGACGCTCCGCTACCTCGCGACTCACCCTCTCAACTATCTCCAATCTATCTTTGTCTAACTCTTGTGGTGTGTCACTCACTCAGAAGGGTTACCAACAAGAACTCTCAACCCTAGTGTCACTCTAAAGGAGTATTTATACAATCAAGCATTCAAGATTGGAACTCAAATAAAACATCAATTAATTGAAAGCATAATAAAGAGGTTCAATGAAATGAATACATCCTAGGGTTTACAAATACCCAAGTACCCACTAGGGGGTTTAGCTCTCCATGGAGCTAACTACAATCAATGAAATCAAATGTAAAAGCAAAGAATCCATAGAAAACCCCCTTGATAGTTGTGGTGATGGTCTTGTGGAGAGTCCTCTACTCGTCCAAGGGTCCCTTTTGTCCGGCCTAGGATACACCTCGCCGGATCGGTGCCAATGAAAGCTCTCTCACTAACCTTCTTCCAAATGGAGCGTGATAAATGGAGCCGTAGAACCTCTCTAAACCCTAGCCGCCACCCTCTCTCAAGTTGGGGAAAAGATGGAGAAAAGAATCCTGAAATCGGGGTTGAAATCGGCCTTAAATAGGGCTGGAATCGGGAATCCACACGCCCATGTGGGCGCCCTTGTGGATTTTTCACATGGGGGTGTTGAATTAACGTACGCCCGTGTGAATTCTCTATTTTCATCCTTCTTCGGCCGGCTGTGAACAGTACCTGCTATAGTATTTTGCTATAGTATTTGCTGCAGTGCCCTGCTTCAGTATGGCTCGAAATACTCCTGAATCCATGCTTTCATCGAGGTAACGTATATGGGAACATGTTTACGTCGCAGATCGCTTTGCTTCTTCAATAACAGACATGTTGGTGGAGATCTTGCTATACATGCACAAGCCGGAATGCTTGAATGTGGCTATCCTTATGGCACTCCAAATCGTTGTGCTAACTTGAATACAAGGAGGTTGGCACACATTCCCACATTTCAAACCCGACTTATGTCTTTGCGTTTGAACCTTCTCAAGATTTCCTCCATATGGTGCATTTACGATCTGCATTGGCTTCTTTCTCTAACCTTCGGCTTCACAACCCTATATGCATAAAAGTAACATAAATACACATATATTAGCGTTAAAACCCGAGAAATGTAATGCTCATCAAAAGGAAAGAACACTTCGTATTCTTATCACACAAACACTCATCAAACTCCGCCACACTTAAGCTTTTACTTGTTCTCAAGCAAAAATTAAAACATTAAAGTATAGATGAAGGAAATATTAGAAGTGCTTAGCCTTAGGTTCACCAAAGCATACAAAGAGAACATTCTACAAGTAACGGAGATTTTAACACTAAATACGAAAAATCAATGCTCTAGCTAAAAACTTGAATAAAACAGGACAACAAACCCAAAATCGTGTAAGTGTGTGAACTCACTCAAAACAACCCAAAGTATACGCCTCAAAAGGTCTAAGTACAAGGGACTTATTTATCTACAAACAGTAACAAAGTGGCCGCTAAGGTGGCTTTCAGACTTTCGAGGTGGTAGCTCTTTTTACCAAAGTGGTAGCTTTCACTCATCCTATGAGATAGCTCTTTCTCTCATTAGGGCATAACTAGTATCCAACTTATGAGAGTAGCTTCATACTTCACAGGTGGTAGCTCTTTCCACACAACAAGCACAACTAAACAATAAAACTATTTTTGTTCTTTCTTTTTTTTTAAAAAAACAAAAGGAACAATAGAAACTAGTCCCTTTAACATTGAATATGAGTTTCCAAAAGAGTTTAAAGAGTGAGTGCAACAAGTGTCAATCGGGCAAAAATTCCTATAAATTCAAGCAAAAACTAGAGCATGAAGACATTCAATGTTAAAAATTCTCCTAAACACAAGAATACAATCTTTGCAACTAAGGTGAACCGCCATTGGCTATGTGAGCATGTATATCAATCAAAATTAATATAAAAGAGATGTGTGCACTATGAAACTCCCCTCCCGCACTTAGGTTGTACATTGTCCCCAAT
This sequence comes from Dioscorea cayenensis subsp. rotundata, assembly GCF_009730915.1. Taxonomy (NCBI): domain Eukaryota; kingdom Viridiplantae; phylum Streptophyta; class Magnoliopsida; order Dioscoreales; family Dioscoreaceae; genus Dioscorea; species Dioscorea cayenensis. The sequence continues at coordinate 11,836,454 of NC_052486.1, forward strand.
GTACACATACAAGCTCACTCATAATGTATATAATCAAAATAAAATGTGGGAGAAGCAATCAATACATTACTCCCCTGACTCCTAGTGTTGCATTTGATGGAGCTAAATCCTTGGGAGTGATGTTCCAACAGGTTGTGAAGCATACACGGCCAAGTACCGAAGAACCATTGGCCGTGCCCATGACAAAGTCTTGATTCCCATGATGACAAGACCATTTGCACGCTTACATGAGGGAGTTCAGTGAAGCTCAATAAAAACAAAATAGCTCGAGTATATATAAATATAAGGTAATGAATACAACTCGAGACAACAAAATGAAAATAAACTCAGAAGGAAAGTCCTTTCTGAGTATACAAGTCCAAAATTAAATGTAAAAAGTAAAAAAATGAAAAGTGAAATCAAGTGTCAGTGTCGTCAGGTCTTTGCTCCGTTGTTGATGCTGGAGCTAGATCAAAGGGTGCCGGTGGAGGTGGTGATGGTGATGCTGGAGGGGCTGGAGGTCTGCCAATCAGTAGTTGATGTAACACATCAAAATAGGCCACCATCTCGGTATATTGTGCTAATTGTATATCCAGAATCTCGATGATCTCAGATCACAATACATTTCACAGTGCCCTCGAGCCTCTCAATACGATTATAGGCTCCTGAAAGGGTACTCGGGCGCCTTGAGGTCTCGGTCGCCATCGGTGCAGAATCTCCAGCTGCATCTCCTCCGCCCTCGGTGCTCTCAGTGGTGGATGTGGCCAAAATAAAAATTCCAGGTCTATGTCTGTGCACTAATCCCATCATCCTGAGAGTATCGAGTCCAAGTGGAGAAGGAATAACTGTCTTGTCGGCATCCCGAATGGCATCCGCGAGGCCCATCCCCGAATAAGTCTATTGATGTAGGGACCAGTAAATAATGCTCCCACTTTCCCATGCTGGCCCTGGTGTCGCAAAAAGTCAGCCACAACGTGCCCCAGGTATATCGGCACGGTCTGGACCATGGAATACAAATAAAGTAACCCCTGCCGGCTCAGAACTCCTTTGTGGTAGCCTCAACCATCCACAGATCTGCTAATGACAGTGAATAAATATCTGTAGCTCAGCCAGGACAAACATGTGGGTTTAGACATTCCTGGTTCATACTGCCGCTATCCGCACAAGGCTTGGTAAGCTTGCTATGTGGCCAAAGTGCCAGGGTAATCTGTCGGCAAGTGTCCATACTCCTCGGTATCTATGTATGTCTCATCATATAAGCCCATACGAACTGAAAACTCAATGAGACTCATGGTAAAATGACGTCCGAATGCTCTGAACTGTATGACATCTCTCGCATATGGCTGCCCAAACTCAAAAGACTCCAGTACTTCCAGTGTTAATGTACGAATAACTAGCTCTCGTATCGATAATAGTCTCCTCCAACTTCCCACGTCCATCAGCGCGTCAATCTCCCTAGCCAACTCATTACCTTGCTGGACCTTACTCAGCACACTCAGGTCCATAAATCGGGATTGTCCAAACCCAAGTCTTGATAGCCGCTCGAATCGAGCCTGATGTTCCGGGTTCAAAAATTCAATATGCGCCAATTCAGGTAAAGTCTCTCGAGGGCGCTTACCCTCTTGATTCTTCGAACGTGGTGTCATACCTACGATAAATGATGAAGAAAATGATAAGAGAAGCTAAATAAAAAATCACACTGTAGAATTCCACACGGGCTTGTGGAAATTACCCACACCTGTGTGGATATGTGGGGCGTGAAAATCACATGGTTGCGATCATCAATTCTACAAAAATACAACTTAAAAGACACGGTTAAATGCTCTCTAAACATGCATAAACCATTATAAAGTGAAAAATTGGTTCAACTCAAGACTTTTGATCTATTAAAAACAAGAATTGGTGAAGAAGAGAGGGTAAAAAGGTTTACCAATGAAATAGGTATGAAAACTTCAAATTCGGTGTGGAAATTGACTGGAAAACCCTCTAAAACAGCGATACGTGGGCTAGGAGACTGATCAAGGTTGATCTTCGAGTGATTGGAAGTGAAGAAGAAGAGAAGTTAAGAAGATTTTAAAGAAAAACTCGCGTCTCTTGAAATTCTGCGCAACCAAACGGGCATGTAGAAATTACCTATGCCCGTGCACCTCCACAGGAGAGCTTCACAGGGGTAGATGCACGCACGTGTGCACTCTCGGGAAAAATACTCATTGTCTCTGAATGCAACTGCACGGGCGTGCGGAAAAATACAGACACCCGTGCGCCTGACCCACAAGGGCAGCCGCACGCCCCTGTGGCTTCTCTGTCCAACCGAGAGAATCATCTAAGTGTTTCGCACGCCCGTGCAAAAATTACGCACGTGCGTGGCCATTCATAGACCCAGCTCATAGGGGTGAACGCACGCCCCTGTGTCTTCTCGGGATGGAGAGAGCTCTTCTACAGAGATCCACACGAGCATGCGGAAAATACCCATGCCAGTGCGTTTGTCACATGTTCACCCACAAGGGGGCGAGGCCATGCCCCTGTGTGCTCTCTGAATAATTTGCTAAGTCTCTGTAGGAAAATGTACGACCCATGTGGAAATTACCCACGGGCGTGCGGAAATCACAAGGTCGCTCACAGGAGCGAGTCCACGCCCCTGTGCCATATCTGGATAAGCTCTGAACGAAAACACACGGCCGTGAGGAAATTCTACACCGGTGTATGTTTTCTCTGGACACTTAGAGAACTTTGCATGCTCTGCAGAAAATTCCTAAACACAGATATACACTCAGAGGCTGCCTAATAATGCAATTTTAACCAAAAAAAAACATGAAAAAACAGGCTCAAACAACCAAGATTCTTCGCCACACACGATTAGGCACATGATAACACTATAATGTCCACAAGAAAATCACAGTAAAAGCATATAAGAATCAGGACACCAACACTTAAAGCCTTATTCATGAAAATACTAACTAAAAACTAGAAATACATTAAACACTTGGGTTTCCTCCCAAGAAGTGCTTGTTTAAGGTCACTAAGCTTGACGTACCATGTCTTAACTCACGGGGTTCATAGATGAAGGTTGTCCTCTTACCCATGGCTTGAAAGTATGATGAACAAAGTCTCTTGAAGTAGAGAGTGAATTATCGGGCTTGGGACCACCTGGCAATGGTGCATCCAATTTGTTTGGTTCACGCGTGTCTCCAATAGCTTTGGAGTGTTTTCGGTGGTGTCTCCTAGCCCTCTTCATCTTCTGGAGCACCTTCTTTAGGATCCCCGTACGAGATGGTACTTCTTTAGTCGAACCAAGCATCATAACTTCTTCATTTTCAACCTCTTGGTCAAACAAACCCTCGTACGGGTCCGGATTGAACATTTCCTATATGTATTTATCAACAATCTCATCAGTTGTGTCTAGAAAATACAAAGCATCATTGAAGTCCGCAAGAACGGTCTCCCAAGTATCAAAGGTACATTCGCATCCTCATTAATGTCTAGTACAATTAAATCTACAGGAAAAATATACTTGTCCACCTTGACAAGAACATCTTTGATGATACCCTTCGGATGTCTCACCGTTCGATCCACCAATTACAAAGTCATCCGAGTGGGTCTAGGCTCGCCCAAGCCTAGCTTTTGAAAGAAGGTGTATGGCATGACGTTGATACTGGCCCCTAAGTCTGCCAATGCCATTTCTTTACCCAAATTGCCAATATTACACGGAATGATGAAGCTTCCTGGGTCTTTCTTCTTGTTCGGCATGTTCTTTTACAACACCGCCGAGCAAGATGCATCTAAGATCACTGAAGCACTTTCCTCCAATTTTCTCTTGTTACTTAACAAGTCCTTCAAGAATTTTGCATACTTAGGCAGTTGGGCCAATGCCTCAACAAAAGGAATATTGATGTGGAGTTGCTTGAACAAACTCAGGAACTTCTTGTACTGTTCATCCCCTTGGTCATTCTTCAATCTAGAGGGATAAGGGATTCTTGGCTTGAAAGGTGGGGGTTCCACCTCCTTCTCTTTGTTTGCTCCCCCTCAACCTCTATAACCTCGAATGTGAGTTCATTGCGCCTCTCACTCGGAAGCCTACCTTTAACCTCACGACCACTTCTCAAAGTGATCGCCTTCACATGCTCTCTAGGATTGGTCTCGGTATTACTCGACAAGCTCCCTTGTGGCCTTTCCGATAAAGACTTCGCAATCTGCCCACTTGATTTTCAAGATTGTACAAAGAGGCAGTGTGGTTGCGATGTGTAGCCTCGACTGATTGAAACCTTATATCTGATGATTGCACAAACCTAGTCAAGGCCTTCTCCAAATCGGTCATTCGGGTCTCCAAACTTGAAACTCGGTTCTCCATGTTTGGGGCTTATTGTTGTTGGAAACCCGGTGGCCCCATAGCCTTTTTGTGGAACTCGGTTGCACCACGAAAAATTAGGATGATTCTTCCAATCCGGATTATAGGTGTTGCTTTATGGATTCCCTTGGTTCCTCATTGCATTACCCACAAAATCGACATTTTAAACCGAAGATGCATCACCAATAGAGATCGAGCAATCGGATGGGAGCATGTCCTCCACCATATCCGGTGCAAGTAGTCATGGCTGCCACTCTATTCGAAGTTAGAAGATCTAACTTCATACTTAATAATTCCACTTGAGCCGCCAATGAAATTACTGCATCTATCTCATGGAGCCCGACCATCTTTTTCTTCTCCCTAGCATTCTATTGGTAGCTATTTAACGCCATTTCTTCAATCAGTTGATGGGCCTCATCGGGGGTCTTGCTACCTAAGGTACCTCCTGCTGCCGTATAAAAGAGTTGCCTTATAATTGGATTCAACCCGTTGTAAAAGGTCTGAACAATCATCCACTCTGGGAATTCGTGTTGCGGGCACTTTCTCAGAAGCTCCTTGAACCTTTCCCACATCTCAAGTAGAGACTCCAATTCTGACTGTACAAAGGATGAGATCTCATTCCTAAGCTTTGCAAATTTTCCGGGAGGGAAATAACAGGCCAAAGAAGCTTCTACCATCTCCTCCCATGTGGTAATCAATGCTCTAGGTAATGAGTGTAGCCACTGCTTCTCTCTCCCCTTTAAGGAAAATGGAAAGGCTCTCAACTTGATGGCATCATCCGTCATGCTGTTTATCTTAAGCATATCACACACCTCGAGAAAGTTCTCTATATGACTGTTTGGATCCTCATTAGCCAAACCATTAAACTGTTCGGATTGCTGCAACATGTGGATGAATGCCGGCTTTTGCTCGAAGTTCTGAGCTGTAATCGGGGGACGCATAATACTCGATTGTGTCCCCAATACTGAAGGTCTGGCATAATCAGATAATGTCCGCTGTTGCTCATTCTGTTCTGCCATGTTTTCAGATTCTTCTACTTCTAAATTAACTAGATTAGATGGTTATTGCACAGGTTCTTTCCCTTTTTTTCTAAGTGTACGTTCAAGCTCGGGATCTCCTTCAATCATTATTGAGGGGTTCTCTCGGGTCATAACCTGGAGCTGCACCAAAAAGAAAGAAAAAGAAAAATCAGAATGATGATAGAATAAGAAGATGTGAAATAGAATGAATGAATGAACAACTAAGAAAACAAAGTGTAAAGTATCATTAAACGCCTACTCCCTGGCAACCGTGCCAAAAACTTGACAACGCCCCTTGCGTATGTCCCGCAAGTGCACGGGTTTGTCGAAGTAATAAAATTCCAAAATGAGTGGGGTATCGTATCCATATGGAGTAGGGAATAAAAACACTTATTTGTTTACATCATAGATTGCTTAGCTTCTTCAATAACGGACATGTTGGTGGAGATCTTGCTATACATGCACAAGCCAAAATGCTTGAATGTGACTGCCCTTGGGCCACTCCAAATTGTTGTGCTAACTTGAATATGAGGAGGTTGGCACACATTCCCGCATTTCTAACCCGACTTATGTCTTCGCGTTTGAACCTTCTCAAGATTTCCTCCAATGGTGCATTTATGATCTGCATTGGCTTCTTTCTCTAACCTTCGGCTTCATAACCCTATATGCATGAAAGTAACATATATGCACACATATTAGCGTTAAAACCTAAGAAAAGTAATGCTCATCATAAGGAATGAACACTTCATATTGTTATCACACAAGCACTCAGCAACATAACATACACATTAGCTTGAACCTATTGCGTACAAGAGAACTTTTGAATAAATCTGTATATATGAAGATCACTAGATAAGTAAAGAACATGTATAATAAGCACGAACGTACTAAATTGTACATAAACAATTTTAACAAAGTGGATGATAAGTGCTTGTATGTTAAGAATGCGAAGTGCTCTTTCCTTACAATGAGCATTACTTTTATTAGGTTTAAGTGCTAATACATGTGCATTTGTGTTCTTTTCTGCATTTAGGGTGGTGAAGTTGAGTATTAAGAAAAGAAGCCAAAAGCAGATCGTGAACGCACTATTTGGTGGAATCTTGGAAGGAACAAACGCGAATACACAAGTGGGCTCTAAGATACGTGAATGTGTGCCAACCTCCATATAGTCAAGGCATTATAATGAGTTGGAGGGCACGAAGATAGTCACATTTGCATATACTGACTTGTGCATTGATAGCAAGATCTTCACCAATGAAGACTTTGATCGAAGAAGAGTTGCGATCTACGGCATAAACATGTGACCATTAATGTTGCTTCGATAAAAAGTGTGGAATTGGGAGTGTTTTGGCGGAGCATCGTAGCAGTTTACTGTAGCAAATCAATGTAACAACACACTGTAGTAGTTACTGTTCACAGCATGCCGAAAATCAGGTTTCCAGAGAATCCACACGGGCGTGTGGAAATTCCACAGGCCCGTGTGAAAAATCCACAGGGGTGTGTGGAAACCCGATTCCTGCCCTATTTGAGCCGTGATTCAGCCCGATTTTAGGGGAATCTTTTTTGCCTTCTCTCCAACTTCTCTCCATGTTTTGAGAGGCCATCGGATAGGGTTTTGAGAGGCTTTGGCAAGTCTTTGGAGTGGTCCTACTTATTTTTGACACTGTGCTACTCTCGGAAGTAGGTTATTGTGGGAGCTTTTGTCAGCACTGATCCTGCAAAGGATGCCCTAGGCCGGACAAGGGGACCTTTGTAGAAGAAGAAGCTACTCCACAAGACCATCGACATGAATACTGAGGGGGTTTTCTTATAGATTACTCATTTTTACTTTCAATTTCATTATTGATTGTATCTTGCTCCATGCAGAGCTAAACCCCTAGTGGGTACTTGGATTTTGTAAACCCTAGGATGTTAATGTTTCTTTGACCTTTGAGTATACCTTCCTTAATTGATGTTTTTAATTTTGTTTCAATCTTGAATACTTGTTGAATGATTTCTCCCTTAGAGTGACACTAGGGTTGAGAGTTCATCTTGGTAACCTTTGTGGATGGGTGACACACCACGAGGGTTAGACAAAGCTAGAATGGAGAGGGTTAAGAGGGTGAGTTGAGAGGTAGCGGAGTGTCCCGAATCCCCTCCGGTGTGATTTATCCTACCTCCAATTCCTAGAGTTCTTTGCAGTTACAATAGAGTGAAGAACTAAAGGATGAACTCTGCTGGGGCTTAGTTGCGTGTGGAACAGAGTGAAGCGTTAAAGTGACTTTAGTATCTGGGGCTTAATTGTGACTAGGGGTCTTTTAACTGGACTAAAGGGTTAGATTTTCACATAGGAATAGGGTTTATCACTTGGAATCTCTAGAACTCCATGGAACTTTGCATAGTATGAGGTGTTAGACTGAGCGATTTCTTTGCCGGGACATAGTGTAGAGTTAGTCATAGTTGACCTTAGGTTTAGGACTGTGTACTTTAGGATTTCTACGACTCATTAAGCATTAGTTAGGAAGCATAATAGTAGGTCTTGCACATAAAACATTAGTCCTAGGGGAGCATTGTCCGAGTACTTCGCTTCTATCGATTGTCTTTCCTTTCACTTACTTGGGTCTCTCATTCTTGTTTCTTTTGTTTTTGCTTACATTACACTTTATCAACACAATAATTATTCATTTTTCGCTTGGTTAAGTAGCAATTTGAGCATTTTTATTCCCTACTTCCTATCGATACGATACGCTACTCACTTGGGATTTATTACTTCCATAAACCCGTGCACTTGTGGGTCACACGCAAGGGGCGTTTTAAAGTTTTTGGCCCCATTGCCGGGGAGTAGGCTTTAGAGATTAACGATGTTGCAAATGATTCTATAAGATTAAGGGCTTTCCTATTCTCTCTAAAAGGAAGAGCAAAGCAATGGCTACATTCTTTACAATGAGCATCCATCACGACATGGAATGAAATGGTCAAAACTTTTCTTACAAGATACTTCCTTCCGAGGAAATCGGCGAAGCTTCATAATGAAATATTGTTGTTTGTTCAGATGGAGATTGAATCCTTGTTTGAGATATGGGAGTGATTCAAAGACCTCTTGTAGAAGTGCCCATAGCATGGTTTCCTCGAATGGATGATCATTCAGATTTTTTACAATGGGTTGAATCCAAGTATGAGACAACTTCTAGATGCCGCTGCAGGAGGTACAATGGGGAACAAGACCCCTGAAGAAGGCTGGCAGTTGGTAGAGGAAATGGCCATGAATAACTACCATTGGAATGCAAGGGAAAAGAAGAAAATGGCCGGACTCCATGAAATTGATGCGGTTACATCCTTAGTAGCCCAAGTAGAGGCATTGAGCAAGAAATTGGATACATTGACTTCACCGAGGGTGGCCGCGATCACGAGTTGTGATGGTTGTGGGGGTTCACATATGTCATCTGATTGTCCTATTTCAATTGCTATTTCTGCCCCGATTGAACAAGTAGGCTTTATGGGCAATTCGGTAAGGGTACAAGGTAATCCTTATAGCAACACCTACAACTAAGGGTGGAGGAACCACCCCAATTTCATATGGAGTAACCAAGGGAAGAAAAAGGCCATAACACCACCGGGTTTTTAACAACAACAAGCCCCGACCATGGAGAATAGAGTTTCAGGCTTGGAAACCCGGATGACTAACTTAGAGAAAGCCTTGACTAGATTTGTGCAATCATCGGATACAATTTAGAGAATCAAGTAGGGTAAATTGTGAAGTCTCTATCGGAGAGACCATAAGATAGCCTACCAAGTAATATCAAGACTAATTCGAGAGAACATATGAAGGCGATCACTTTGAGAAGTGGTCGTTGAGGTTGAGGAGAGAGCTTATAAAGAGAGAGAGAGGTGGTGCCCTCACCTTACAAGCCAAGAATCTCGTATCCTTCAAGATTGAAGAATGACCAAAATGATGAGCAATACAAGAAGTTCTTGGGTCTATTCAAGCAATTGCACATCAACATTGCTTTTGTAGAGGCGTTGTTTCAAATGCCTCGATATGCCAAGTACTTGAAAGATCTTTTGACCAATAAGAGGAAGTTGGAGGAGAGTGCATCAGTGATTTTAGATGCCTCTTGTTCGGCGGTGTTGCAAAAGAATATGCCGGACAAGAAGAAAGACCTTGGAAGCTTTGTGATTCCATGCAACATTGGCAATTTGGGTAAAGAGATGGCATTGGCGGATTCGGAGGCTAGTATCAACGTCATGCCATACTCGTTCTTTCAGAAGCTAGTCTTGGGAGAGCCTAGGCCCACTTAGATGACATTACAATTGGCGGACCGAACAGTGAGACATCCGAGGGGCATCATTGAAGACATACTTGTCAAGGTGGACAAGTACATAATTCCTGTAGACTTTGTAGTGCTAGATGTCGATGAGGATGCAGATGTTCCTTTGATATTTGGGAGGCCATTCTTGCGCACTTCTAAGGCACTTATCGACATGGATGGCGGGGAGTTGACACTGAGGGTTGGAGATGATAAGGTCACATACAGCCTCACCGAAGCCATGCGACATTCTCTCAACTTTGATGATACTCTTTATTTTCTTGACACTACCGATGAACTAATCGATGAATATGTATAGAAAATGTTGAATCCGGATCCGTACGCTGGGTTGCTAGACAAAGAAATGGAGAACGAAGAGGTGATTATGTTTGGTCTAGAGGAGAAGGTACCATCTACTCCGGGGATCATGAAGAAGATGCTCCCGAAGAAGAACCGACCGAGGAGACGCCACAAGAAATGCCCCAAGGCTGTTAGGAAAGCACAAGAATGGAACAAGGGTGATGAACCCTTAAGTGATAACAAGCTCGACAACTCTCCCTCTACCTTAAAAGAGTTATGTTCATCATTCTTCCAAGTCATGGGTAAGAGGGGAGCCTTCATCTATGAACACCCATGAGGTAAGACAAGATACGTCAAGCTAAGTGACATTAAACAAGCGCTTCTTGGGAGGCAACCCATGTTTTTACTATTTTCTTAGTTTTTAGTTAGTGTTTGCATGAATAAGGCTTTAAGTGTTGGTGTCTTGATCTTTAGATGCTAATGCTGTGATTTTCCCATTGACATTTTGATGTTATCATGTGCTTAAATGTTTATGGCGATGTTGTTGGTCGTTTGAGCGAGTTTTTTGTGTTTTTCCCTAGTATTGTTTGTATGCTAAGGTAGGCTCTAAGTGTATCTATATGTTCAGGAATTTTCTGCAGAGCCTGTAGAGTGTTCTAAAGCATCCAGAGAAAACACATGGCCATATGGAATTTCCACACTATCGTGGGTCTCTACTGCAAGCTCATCCCAAGAGGACACAGGGGCCTACACTCGTCCCTGTGAACGACCTTGTGATGGTCCACGCCTATGGGTAATTTCCACACTGGCGTGTGTCGTCTTGTAGACTTAGAGATTTTTTCTGGAAGACATAGGGGCGTGGATTCGCCCCTGTGGATGACTCTGTGATAAACACACAGGCGTGGGTAATTTCCACACACACATGTGGATCTCTGCAGAAGAGCTCTCTTCCATCTCAAGAATACACAAGGGCATGCGAGTGCCCCTGTGAGCTGGTCCTGTGAAGGCCACGCCCGTGTGGAATTTCTGCACGGGCATGTGAAACACTTAGAGATTCTTCTAGGATGGACAGAGAAGCCACAGGGGTGTGCGTCTACCCCTGTGGGTCGGGCACACGGGTGTGGGTTTTTCGCACGCCCGTGTGGTTGTCCAGAATTCCAAGAGACGCGGGCTTTTTTTAAAATCTCCTTGCATTTCTTCTTCATTATACTCCCAATCTCTTTGAGAACACCATTTATCATTCTCCCGACCTCGCACCGCTGATTTACAGGGATTTTTACTCAATTTTTTGGCCGATTTTGAAGATTGTATCTTCATCTCATCGGTAAGCCTTTAATCCCTCTTTTATTCACCATTTTTCATTCTTATTGGATTAAAACTATTGCTTATGCTTTGGCTTTTTCTCTAGAAGGGTAATTTTATGCTTAGAAGTAGTTAGAAACATCTTGGAGTTGTATACTTAAATTCTTGGTGCACGGCCATACGGTTTTTACGCCCCGCAGATCCACACGGGCGTGGGGAATTTCCACACGACCGTGTGGATTTCTGCAGTATTACTTCGTGAGCTTCTTTGATCATTTCTTCTTCAATTCTTACAGATATGTCCCCCGATCGAAGAACCAAGCTGACAAGTGACCATGTGAGCCATCCCCTGAACCGGAGGATATGGGATTTGCTATTTCCGAGCACTAGGTCTGATTTGAGAGGTTATCGAAAATTAGGTTTGGACAATCTTGGTTTTTGGATTTGGATGTATTGAGAGAGGTACAGCGAGGCGGTGAACTAGCCATTGAGATCGAGGAGCTGTTGGCCGTGGGAAGCTGGAGGAGACTATTATCGATTCGAGAGGCAGCTATCCGCGCATTGACACTCGAGGTTCTAGCATCCTTTTCAGTTCGACCAGTCAAATTCCATATTTAATAGTGTTGGCACCATACAGTTCCGAGCATTTGGATATTATTATAGTATGAGTGTTACACAATTTTTGATAATGATGGGATTGTATGACGAGGCTTATACTGACACGGAGGAGTATAGGTGCCTACCGACTGATTATCCTGGCAGCTTAACTCCTCAAAGCACGTACAGGATGTTGTGTGGATAAAGTCAGTACGAGCCAGGAGTGTCTAAGGCCATGTGCCTGTCTCGGCCGAGCTATAGATATATACACACAGTACTCAGTAGATCAGTGAGTGGCCAAGATGAGAGCACATGTGTGTTGAGTCGGCAGGATCTACTTTACTTATTCTCGATAGTCGAGAGAGTGCCAATTCATCTAGGACATATCGCGGCCGATTATCTTTGTCATCAAGGCCAGTATGCCAGAGTTGGTGATATTTTCTAAGGCCCCTACATCACTAGATTTATCATGGGGATGGGATTATTAGATGCTATTAGGGGGGGTCTAGAAGGCCATTATACCGACTCTACTTGGTATAGATACTATAAGATTGATGGGGATGGTCTAGAGATGCAGACCAGGAGCGTATATTATGATCATGCCTCCTTATGAGATAGCTGCGGTCGAGGTTGACACCGGAGAGGGTTCTCAGGCAGTGCTGGAGCCACAGACAGAGCAGGCACAGGCAGAGGCCCCCTACAGAGCAGGAGCTCCAACCAGTTCAGGTATTTTTCCACCTCGAGCCCATGATCGATTGGAGAAGCTCGAGAGCATTGTAGGGATGCTACAGGCAGACTTCGCTGAGGTTCGCACTACACACGCCGCGAACCACATGGAGGTGATGGCGTGTTTTGATATTTTTACTAGCAGTTACTTGAGCGTGACGCGACTTCAACCTTCATCATGAGACCAAGGACTCCTCCGGTTCCTCCAGCATCAGCATCACTAGATCCACCAGCACTATTTGATCTATTTCCACCAGCAGTAGTAGCAAAGCAGACAACCAATGACACCGACGCTTAAGGGGTCTTTTCTTTTATTTCTTTTATTTCTTATATTTTATCTTTTGCACTATCTTTTGGACTTGTATACTCAGAAAGGATTCTCCTTCTGAGTTTGTCTTTTATTTTGTCTCCAGTTGTATTCCATTGCTCTATCTTTTATATACTTGAGTTTATTTGGTTTTTATTTATTGAGCTTCACTAAACCCCGCTTGTGTATGCGTGCAGATGGTCTTGTCAATATGGGAATTGAGAACTAGTCATGGACATGGGCAATGTGGGCCGTGTGTGCTTCATAACCCGTTGAAACTTTACTCCCAAGGATTTAGCTTCATCAAACGCAACATTAGGAGTCATGGGAGTTTTGTTTCAATTGCCCACTGCCCACATATTTGCTTGATTGCTATACTTTCTATTATGCTTGCATGTGTACATTGAGGGCAATGTACATCTTAAGTGTGTGTGGGGGGAGTTCACTTTGCACATGTCTTTTCACACAAGTTTTAATTGATGTACATGCTCACGTAGCCAATGGCGGTTTACCATAGTTGCAATGTTTGTATTCTTGAGTTTAGGAGAAATTTTAACATTGAATGTTCTCAGGCTCTAGTTTTTACTTGAATTTCTAGGAATTTTTGCCCGATCAATATTTGTGCACCATTCACTTATGAAACTCTTTTCGAAACTCAAGTTCAATGTTTAAAGGACTAATTAGTTTTGTTTCTTGTTCCATTTTGCTAAAAAAAATGGAAAATGAAAAGAACGGAAAAAAAAGATTGTTTAGTTGTGAATTGAGGGTGGAAAAAGCTACCACCTATGAAGTATAAAGCTACTCTCATAAGTCGGATACTAGTTATGCCCTAATGAGCGAAAAAACTATCTTATGGGATGAGTGAAAGCTACCACCATGGTAGAAAGAGCTACCACCTCAAAAGTACAAAAGCCACTTTAGCGGCCGCTTCGGAAATGGAAACCTTAGAGGATGTGTGAAGCTACTACCATCCTTTTATTTTGTTATGCTTGTAGATAAATAAGTCCCTTGTACTTAGAACTTTGAGGAGTATACTTTGGGTTTACTTAAGTGAGTTTACACACACTTACATGATGTCGGGTTTGTTGTCCTTTTTGATTCAAGTTTTTAGCTAGAGCATTGATTTTTCGTATTTAGTGTTGAAACTTCCCTTTCTTGTAGAATGCTCTCCTTGCATGCTTTGCTGAACCTAATACCAAGCACTTTCAATTTTTTTCCTTCTTCTATTCTTCAATGATTAATTTTTGCTTGAGGACAAGAAAAAGCTTAAGTGTGGGGGAGTTTGATAAGTGCTTGTGTGTTAAGAATGCAAAGTGTTCTTTCCTTATAATGAGCATTACTTTTATCAGGTTTAAGCGCTAATACATATGTATTTGTATTTTTTGCGCATTTAGGGTGGTGAAGCTGAGTATTAAGAAAAAAAGCCAAAAGTAGATCGTGAACGCACTATTTGGTGGAATCTTGGAAGGAACAAACGTGAAGACACAAGAGGGGCTCTAAGATACGTGAATGTGTGCCAACCTCCATGTAGTCAAGCCATTACAATGAGTTGGAGGGGCACCAAGGTAGCCACATTTACGTACCCCGACTGTAGCAGTTACTATTTACAGCTAACCGAAAATCAAGTTTCCAGAGAATCCACACGGGCGTGTGGAAATTCCACAGGCCCGTGTGAAAAATCCACAGGCTTGTGTGGATGCACGATTCCAGCACTATTTAAGCCGCAATTCAGCCCGATTTTTGGAGCAATCTTTCACCTTTCTCTCCAACCTTTCTCCATCTTTTGAGAGGCCATCGGCTAGGGTTTTTAGAGGCTTTTGGCAAGTCTTTGGAGTAGTCCTATGGATTCGACACCGTGCTTCTCTTGGAAGAAGGTTATTGGGGGAGTTTTTGTTGGCACCGATCTGGCGAGGTGTGCTCTAGGCCGGACAGTGGGACCTTTGGAGAAGAAGAGGCTAATCCACAAGACTATGTGGGACTAATAGCCTTTCATCTGTGTCAACTATGAGGTCGACAGTAGCACAATTGAACATATGGTACATGTGGCACATGCGTTGAAAGTCCACATCAGATTCTATTTAACAAACCATCCTATGTGCATCACGCATAAAAAATTTCACCCTTATACGGGATACTTCGAGCCCCAGATATCAAATATCTCCTACCCCCTTGTATCTGGCAACTGCACAAAAATTCTCTATAGGAAACCTAGATAAAAAAAAATCAAGTATCACTATAACTGATATGAGAAATTACCAATAACATAAATAAAGTTACCCACAGTAGATGGTTTCCTCTTGGTAACGAGGGTGTGCACCTGGCAAGGAAGAGGTGATCACACTGACCATAGAGATGGTCAAAAAAATGAAAATGGAAAACTACAAGTGATAAGTGCTTGTGTATTAGTAATACAAAGTATTATTTTCTTACAATGAGCATTACTTTTCTCAGATTTTATCGCTTATACATGTGTATTTGTGTTACTTTTGTGCATGTAGGGTTGTGGAGATAATTATGGAAGAAAGAAACCAAAGTAGATCATGGATGAACTTTGTTGATGAAATCTTGGAGTGAACAAACGTGAAGACACAAGTTTGTGCCCAAAGACACATGATTGTGTGCCGACCTCCAGGATGTTCAAGCAAATACATGGTTTAGAGGGGCACAGAGGCAGTCACATTCGCGTGTTCTGACTTGTGCAATTCTAGCAAGATCTTCATAAATGTGACTTTTATGGAAGACGCAACACGATCTACCGACATGAATGTGTGCCCGTTCATGTGGCCTCGATGAATGCGTGGATTTGGGAGTATTTTGGCGGAGTACGGTAGCAAATCATTGCAACAAATCACTGTAGCAGTTACTATTCATAGGCTACTGAAAAATTGATTCCTGCAGATTCACACTGGCGCGTGGAAATTCCACATGCCCATGTGGATGCTCGATTCTAGCATATTTAAGTAGCGATTTCAGCCCATTTTGAGAACATTTTTTCCCATCATTTGGCCCATTTTTTCTCATCTTTGGAGGCGCTCACGGCTAGGCTTTGGAGAGGCTTTGGCAAGGGTTTTGGAGTAGGTCTACGGCCTTCAACACCGCGTTCTTTTGGAAGATAGTTATTGGGAGAGCTTTTGTCGAAGACTGATAAGTGCTTGCGTGTTAAGAATGCGAAGTGTTTTTTCCTTACGATGAGCATTACTTTTATCGGGTTTAAGAGCTAATAAATGTGTATTTGTGTTTTTTTGCACATTTAGGGTTGTGAAGCTGAGTATTAAGAAAAGAAGGCAAAAGTAGATCGTGAACGCATTATTTGGTGGAACCTTGAAAAGGAACAAATGCGAAGACACAAGTGGGGCTCTAAGATACATGATTGCGTGCCAACCTCTATGTATTTAAGTCATTACAATGAGTTGGAGGGGCACGAAGGTAGTCACATTTGCGTATCTCGACTTGTGCATTGATAGCACGATCTTCACCAATGAGGACTTTGATTGAAGAAGAGTTGCTATCTACGGCATAAATGTGTGCCCGTTTATGTTGCCTCGATGAAAAGTGTGGAATTGGGAATGTTTTGGCGGAGCACCGTAGCAGACTATTGTAGCAAATCACTGCAGCAATACACTGTAGCAGTTACTACTCACAGCCGGTCGAAAAATCAGGTTTCACGAGAATCCACAAGAACCTGTGGAAATTCCACAGGCCCGTGCGAAAAATCCACAGGGGCGTGTGGATGTCCGATTCCAACCCTATTTAAGCATGCGATTCAGCCCGGTTTTTAGAAGAATCTTTCACCCTTCTCTCCGACCTTTCTCCATCTTTTGAGAGGCCGTCGGCTAGGGTTTTGAGAGGCTTTTGGCAAGTATTTATAGTAGTCCTACGCATTCAACACCATTCTTCTCTTGGAAGAAGATTATTAGGGGAGCTTTCGTCAGCACCGATCCGGTAAGGTGTGTCCCTAGCCCGGACAAGGGGACCTTTTGAGAAGAAGAGGCTACTCCACAAGACAATCGACACTGAATACCGAGGAGGTTTTCCTATGGATTATTTGTTTTTAGTTTGGATTTCATTATTGATTGTATCTTGCTCCATGGAGAGCTAAACCCCCTAGTGGGTACTTGGATTTTGTAAACCCTAGGATGTTAATGTTTCTTTGACCTTTTATTATGCATTCCTTAATTAATGTTTTTAATTGAGTTTTAATCTTGAATGCTTGTTGAATGATTTCTTCCTTAGAGTGACACTAGGGTTGAGAGTTCATCTTGGTAACCTTTGTGGATGGGTGACATGCCATGAGGGTTAGACAAAGCTAGATTGGAGAGGGTTGAGAGGGTGAGTCGAGAGGTAGCGGAGCGTCCCCTTTTTCCACAGGTGTGATTTATCCTACCTCCAATTCCTAGAGTTCTTTGTGGTTACAATAGAGTGAAGAACTAAAGGATGAACTACGCTGGGGCTTAGTTGCACGAACAACAGAGTAAAGCGTTGAAGTGACTTTAGTATCTGGGGCTTAATTGTGACTAGGGGTCTTTCGCCCGAACCAAAGGGTTAGATCTACACATAGGAATAGGGTTTATCACTTGGAATCGCATAGAACTCCATGCAACTTTGCACACTGTGAGGTGTTGATACTGAGCGATTTCTCCTCCGGGATATAGTGTAGAGTTAGTCACGGTTGACCCTAGGTTTGGGACCGTGTAGTTTTAGGATTTTCCACTACTCATTAAGCATTAGTTAGGAAGCATAATAGTAGGTCTTGCACTTGAAACATTAGTCCTAGGTGGAGCATTGTGCGAGTACCCCACTTCTATCGATTGTCTTTTCTCTCACTTATTTGGGCCTCTCGTTCTAGCATCTTTTGTTTTTTCTTACATTACACTTTATCAAAACAATCATTATTCATCTTCACTTGGTTAATTAGAAATTTTAGTATTTTTATTCCCTACTCCCTGTGGATACGATACCCCACTCACTTGGGAATTATTACTTCGACGAAACCTGTGTACTTGCGGGTCACACGCAAGGGGCATTGTCAAAGGCACGGCTACTCCACAAGACCAACAACATGAATACCAAGGGGGTTTTACTTATGGATTGCATGTTTTTACTTTCAATTTCATTATTGATTGTATCTTGCTCCATGGAGAGCTAAACTCCTAGTGGGTACTTGGACTTGTAAACCCTAGGATGATATTATTTCTTTGACCTTTCTATTATGTTTCTTTAATTGATGTCTTTAATTGAGTTCCAATCTTGAATGCTTGTTGAATGGATTTTCCCTTAGAGTGATACTAGGATTGAGAGTTTACATTGGTAATCCTTGTGAGTAGGGGTGTTAAACGGGCCGTGCCGGCCCGGGCCCGGCATGAGTTGGGCCGTGCTTGGCCCAAATCCCCGGCCGTGCTGTGCTAGGGGTTTGCGGCCCTCGGCCCGCTTCGGGCCAACATGGCCCGGCACGCTAAATGTAAGTTTTTTTAAAAAAAAAAATTTTTTTTTTGGTATATTTTTTGTTTTTTTAATGAATAAGGATTTTAGTTCTATAATTTTGAATTTTAGGATATTTTTTTTATATTTTTTAGCAATTTTAGGGTATTTTTTTATATTTTTAGGGTTTAAAATAAAAAATATAAATATAATATAACTGGGCCGGGCCACGTGCTGGGCCGACCTTGGTGGTTGGCAGGCTGTGCCGGCCCGGCACGATTTCTAGACAGGCCGTGCCGGCCCGAGCACGCATAGTGCATGGGCCGTTGTGGGCCCGGGCCGTGCCGTGCCGGGCCGGCCCGTTTGACACCACTACTTGTGAGTGAGTGACACATCATGAGGGTTAGACAAAGCAAGATTAGAGAGGGTCGAGAGGTAGCGGAACGTCCCCTTTCCTCTCCGGTGTGATTTATCCTACCTCCACGTTCCAAGAGTTCTTTGCGGTACAATAGAATGAAGTGCTAAGAGACGGACTCCGATGGGCTTAGTTGCGCAAGCAACAGAGTGAAGCATTGAAGTAATCCTTAGTATCTGAGGCTTAATTAAGACAAGGGGTCTTTCGCTTGGACCAAAAGGTTAGATGTATATTAGGGATTATGGTTTATCACTTGGAGTCCATAGAGCTTTAAGTAACCTTGCACAGTGTGAAGCGTCGAGACTGAGTGATATCTCCGCCGGGGCATAGTGTAGTGTTAGTCACGGTTGACCTTAGGATTTGGGACAGTGTGTTTTCAGGACTTCCACGATTCATTAAGCATCGGTTGGGAGACCTAATGGTTGGTCTTGCACTTGAAACACTAGTCCTAGGGTGAGCAAAGCCGGGGTGCCCCATTTTCTGTCGATTGCCTCTCTTATCATTTACCTGCACCTCCTTCTTCTTTACTTATTTCTATTTGCATTGATTTTGTTCACACAACTATCGATTCATCTTCATTTTAGTTAAATTACTATCTTTGTGTTTTTGATCACTATTCCCTGTGGATAAGACTACCCACTCACCAGGTATTATTAATTCGACAAACCCGTGCACTTGCGGTTCACACACAAAAGGGTGTGTCAACAAGACACCAAATGAAAATCAGAATGAATCATGGCTTGGGGCAGATAGAGAGACAAAAAGGTTTAAGAAGCATTTTAGTTGGTAGAAAGTGCTCAAAGACTTCCAAAATGTGTTTGACAAGATGGCATAAAGCTGGGTGATTTGATTGTTTAAAGTACATTTTTGAAAATGGGGATGTGACTGGCTGATTTTTTCCCCAAAATTTTCAAGGTTAAACTTGGAATACACAGAAAAGGAAGCAGACATGAGTGTGCTTAGGGGCAAAAATGAAGTGAAACAAAAAAAGAGGTGTTGCTCGATAAATTCAAAAGTCAAATGGGTTGTCTGGGATGTTTTGAAACTATTAGTGGGCTAAAAGTAGTTTTCCCTTATCAATATCTAGTTAATATTTCAGTTCAAAAATTAGTTAATATTTTAGTTCAAAATTTTCTTAGGGTAAATTACTCAAAAATATCTGCAAATTTTTTAAATTGTTACAATGATTTTCATTACTTATTTCGAATCATATTTTTATTAAATAGTAAATACAAGGATTTATTAATACTTGGCCATTCTTCTGTTGACTCATAGGGATTAGTTTTATATAATGATGAGCTCTTCTGTTATTATATTCACATCTAGGCGCTATTAAGATTTCACTTTCATGATGTATTGATCAATTCTTTAGTCAATTTTTATGATCCATTGATACAATTAATGCTTCTTTTATTTCTAATGGCTCCCATATTCTTTAAGCTTAAAATATCAAGCACTTATTCTTTTTAATTTCACCTTTTATTTGCTTGAGGATAAGCAAATGTTTAAGTGTAGGGAGATTTGATAAGTGCTTGATGCTATATATTTTCGTATTAATTTTCATTGCATTTTGTTTGATCCTTGATGTTTTTGATAAGTTTTGATACTAAATTTTGTTATTTTTTCTGATCAAGGTTTTATTATAGGATTTGAAGTGAAAGAGAGGGAATTAGGTAAGTTTCAGGGCAAAATGGCGAAGAAATGGAGAAAACGATCAAAACACACATATTAAACACATCCATAGTTTTAAACTCAGCTAAATATTGAATAATTTTTACTTTAGAGCTGGAACACATCCTTGAAACATAGGTGTGTTCTTTCCTATGGGGTATTGCTTAAAAGAAACACGACTGTTTTTTGTCCTATTGAGGCCATGTTTAGCAATCATGCTTTTTGTCTGATTTGTTGTTTTAAAAATATTCATCTTACAAAAATGGCATATAAAACCCTCATGTTTTATAGGCCTTGTTTAAGTTTATAAGACACCTATAAATAACTTGTTTGAGAGATCAAATAGGCTTTTATATGACTCTTTTAGTGGAGCTTCTTGGAGACATTTCTGAAGATTGTCACACCTTCTCTTGGAGCATTCTTGAGAGGGATTTGACTCCCAATGTAGAGCGAGGAGGATATTTAGAGAAGAATTTGGGAGAAGATATCATACTACTTTAGCATCTCAATTGCAAGAATTCAGAGTAGTTTTTGTTATTCTTGTATTATTACTAGATTTTGTATGGATTTTAGATTCATGAGTGGACAGTCATTTCTTGATGCTTAGATTTGATGAAGTTTGGTTGTAACTTGAATTCTTGATTTTTTTTATTGATGTAATTTAAATTTGTATTGAGTTTTAATTGTGGCAATGCTAAATCCATGAATTTAGTTAGTGATTTCCCAAGTTTGTGAGAATAGGTTTAGTTAGCTAAAGATTGAATCTATGATTCATCATGCACTTAGTTAGCCAAAGTCCTAAGTATTTGAGATCCTTTACAATTAATTTCAATTCATTCCTTATGGTTAGGATGATAAGAACTCTTCAGCTTAAGGTAACCTAATAGAGTGGTTCAAAAACCATAATACATGTAGTGGGGTAAATGTGCGAAATACCTATCCAGCCATATTTAGGTGTTACTTCCTTAAAGATAAGCACTAACATATGTAAGGAATCTCCACACTCCCATGATCAAAGAGAGTTACACTCAAGACTCTTTATTAGAAGTTTTTCATACTTAACAACTAAAGCAATTCTTTATTCAACCACCATCCTTATAGAATTGATAATTTCTTTTTTGGTGATCTGGAGTGTGGAAGTGATTTTTGTTATTCTTGTTTTATTTTCTTGTTTTGATTTTAAAATTATCATTGGTCAGCTAGATAATTGGAAACAAGTTAGTAGCTAGTATTCAATTTCCTTATGTGATCGACCTTGCTTCTTAACGTACTCTATTAGTTGATTACGTCCACTTGCATTCTATAGCTTCATACACATAGCTCATCAAACCTCTTTAGGCCAATAAATAACATATGTTTAAGTATTTAGATGAAGGGTCTATGTTGATATTTGCATCGTTTGCTAAAATTATTTTAAATTTGAATAAGTTAGCAATTGTCAGAATTTTCGATAGCTTTATTTTGACTTTATATTGCATTTTGAATTTAGTATCCTAATTTTAAGTTTTTTAGCTGACTGTTTTATGTTTTCTCTAATTTAGTTTAGGGTTGTTAATGTAATATCAAGAACCTTTCTTTGAGTTTTCCCTACTTTGGGTATGCTCAATAGGGTTTTGTTTGGTCTAGAAAGTTTTTGGTTGTAGAAAAGTCCTTGTAATCAAGTTCATGCCGAAATCCATACAACCAGTGCAAAATGACACATCATGTGCCAATTCCAGCCATGGGGTTTTTTTATTGAGCTAAGATCTTCATAGCCTGTGTCAGTCAGCACAGCCTGTGGCATTTCTAGCTGTAAATCTTTTATCATGACTAAGGTCAACACAGGCTGTGCGAAATGGCTCACCTGTGCAAATGCTTTACTGCAACCTTCTTTCTTGATGTTATAAGGCATTCTTGTTATTATCACACCTCTAAACCCTTTTATCTTTCTTCTCCCTTATTTCCTTCTTATCACCTTAGCTTCTTCCACTCATGAATGAGAAAAACCCCACATGAATCCCTCCCTCCTCACACATGGAAGAAACTCTGTTGGCGCTCTCTCCATCTCCTTAGGGTTTGGCGAGGTAATGCCATTTTGCTTTCCTTGTATTTACTTCTTGTTCTTCATCCTTAGTGGAATGGGACTAGGGATACTATAGCAATATTGCAGATCCAATGAATCTTGCATCTTTCTTGTATTTCCTTTGTTTCAAATGAAGCCTATCTCCATTAGAAATTCTTTGGAAATCCTTAAACCCAAAGTTTAAGCCAACCCTTGGTCTCTTATTGGGTTACATGACATATAAGTTTAGGATTTCTTTGTGCATCTTGTTCTTATTCTTTCGCTATTTGCTCATTCTCTCTTATTGCTCTATGTGTGTGTGTTTTAGTTAGGTGGTTAAAGCTCGGCTCAAGCCAAGGAGACGACGGAGGAGTAGTATCTTTGTGGAGTTTAATCTCCTAAAGTTTGTGAGATGGTTTTTTTTATTGCATAATTCTAATTGGATATCTAAATATTTTTATCATTTGATGAAAACTATTTCATGGCTTTATCATATTACATCAATGTTTTGCCTAGCTTGAATTGGTTTATTACGTTAATGACTTTTTATAGAGAATTCTTAGATGTATGAATGGGAATCATTGAATATTACAATGACATTCATGAGCTTATTTGATATAAATGAGGTTGATCATATATGCCTTGATGAATTATATTGTTCTCAAGCAATTGCCCTAGTCCCCTCATGAACTTTTTATTTAAATTTTTTTAAAATACTTGAAATATAGTACTTTGTTGAATTTTATAGCAATAAACTATACTTATTGCGATATAGGGATATCATTAGTATATCGGAAGCACTCTTCTTCATTATACAAGCAACAACTCTTCACTAATTATTAAAAAAAGTTACAAAATTATGCAAAGATGTTGTTTTGTTTGTTATTCTATTAAACACATGGCTTATGCTCTTGCTCTTTCATATTGATTTAATTATTGCATACAAGGAAAATAATAATAGATACATAAACAAAAAACCCTAATTCTATATGCAATACAACTCCAGTAGAGGATTAGGTTAACTTCAACTTGAGCCCAATGAATTCCAAAGAGTTTCTATGGAGCTCATTTCCATTCTAAAATAAGGAACTAAGAGAAAGAAGAAAGGTTCATTGGTGCTATAGTAATGCTATAGTAATCCCCGTGATTTCAAGGATGAGAGGTACTCAAGATTTCAACAAGATTGAAAGGATACAAAGAAATATACACTCTCCAGCCACTTCTAACACTCAACATACAAGAATGGAGACCAAAAATCAAGATGTTAAACTCATCCACCTTAATCATAGGTCTAGCCATCAAACTACAAACAAAAATCTTGAAGAACAAGGAAGGAGATAGCTTACCTTACTAATTCGACAAATTGGATAAGATGATGGATGAACCTTCAACATCAACCACAAGCAAAATAGAGAGATGAAGAGTGTTGGGGAGGGTTCTCACCAAAGGAAGGAGTGAAGAAAAATGAGAAAAAAATCAAGGAAAAAGAGAAATAAATGGTTTGGGATGCGACAATAACAAAATTAGTCTCAAATTTACTTACTGGAAAACCTCACATGGCCAAGTGAAAAATTCCACACGGCCTTGTGCCTTTTCTGCCAATTACTACAATACTGTGCTACAGTACATTAATACCAATGGCAGTAAGACATAAGGGTACCAATAGGGGCGTGTGCCACTTTTACCTAGCCATGTGTCACACTATGTGCCTTTCTGTCTATTTGCCACAGTATTCTGCTTACAAAAGCATCTTCAAATAGAGGAACAGCCAAGGAGAAGAAATAAGAGTGATGAGTCCTTCAATGGAAACAACAAGGAAAATATTCTCAATCGATCATCTAACCCCAACAACGGCAAGAAAATCAAAGGAAGTTTTCTTGGTCCAAAAAAGGAGATTGCTTTGTGTGTAAAAAATCTGGCCACTATGCAAGGGACTGCAAGTTGAAGAAGGTGCATAAGTTAGAGACAAATTCTTCAGATTTGAAGTTAGATATTATTGAAATTATAAACGAAGTTGATTCCATACAAAGAAAATTTCCTGGTTGGTGGTAAGACACATGTGCCACTGTACATGTTTGCTATGACAAGTCTTTGCTCAAAACATATATCAATGTTGAGGATGGGAAAGAAGTACAAATAGGAAATGAATTAAGATTCAAATTTATTGGCAAAGGAAACCTTAAAATGGTTTTTTACTTGTGGTTAAAAAGTGATCCTTACAAATGTACTTCATGTTACAGACATGAACAGGAATCTAGTGAGTGGAGATATGTTAATTAAACCTGGAATAAAATCTATGTATAAATCGGGAATATTTATCTTACCTTGAAATGGTATCTTTGTTGGAAAAGGGTTTTCTTGTAATGGGACGACTAAACTATATGTTGTACTTGTTGAGAATAATAACATAGTTGATTTTGCTTATATGGTTGATTCTTTAATTTTGTGGCATAAAAGAATTGCACATATTGGTTTTAATACTATTAAAAGAATGGTAAAATATGATATGATCAAATGTGATATAAAAGAATTTTAAAATTGTGAATTATGTGTTAAATCAAAAATTACAAAAAAAAACCTTTTAAAAGTGTAGAAAGGACTTCAAATTTGCTAGATTTAATACATTCTAATATATGTGAATTGAATGGCATGCTTACTAGAGGTGGAAATAGATATTTTATAACTTTTATTGATGATTTCTCTAGATATACTTATGCATATTTGTTAAAATATAAAGATGAAGCTTTTAATGTTTTTTTAAAAATTATTAGGCAGAATTAGAAAATCAATTAGAAAAAAGAATTAAAATTCTTAGAAGTGATAGAGGTGGAGAATATTTTTCTAATGATTTTAACGCATTTTGTGAAGAACATGGCATTATACATTAAAAATCTTCACCTAGAACTTCTGAACAAAAATAGATTTGCCTAAAAGAAAAAATAGAACACATCTTGAAATGGTTAATTCTTTATTGTTGTATGCTGAATTGCCTTTTCAATAGAATTTCTATGAAGAAAAAAAAATAAAATTTCTCCTTATGAGTTGCGTAAAGGGAGAAAACCAAATATTTATTGTCTTAAAGTGTGGGGGGTGCCTTGCTTATTTCAAAGACAATAATCCAAAATGAAATAAGTTGGGTCATAGAGGGATTAAATGTGCTTTTGTTGGATATGCTTTGAATAACAAAGCCTATAGACTCCTAAATTTAGAGTCTAATGTGATAATTGAATCCAGGGATGTAGAGTTCTTTGAACATCATTTAATCTCAAATGATAAATGCTCAAAGTTCCTCTAATAAACTATCATCAAGTGAGACATCTCAAAAGTTGATAAGCAACTCAAGTTCTCAAATAATAAAACAAAGAACCTAGTGAATTAGGAAGAAATATTAGAGTTTGAAAGGCAAAAGCACTTGGAGTTGATGAGATTGACTCACAAAATATTTTCTTTTACCTTGTAAAAGGTGATAGAAGTAAAGTTTTGAAGACAATTCCTATTGTCCTTCAAATTGAAGATGATCCAAAAACTTATGAGGAGGCAATCGCTTATAGGGATGCAAATTTTTAGAAAGATGCTATAAATGATGAAATGGGTTCAATAATATCAAACCACACTAGGGAATTAGTCAAATTTACTAATCGGTTGTAAGTGGGTATTCAAGAAAAAAACTTAACATCAATGGCACTTTAAACGCTTACAAAGCTAGGTTGGTTGCAAAAGGATTTTGAGAGACAGAAGGTATTGATTACTTTGATACTTTTGCACTTGTAGCAAGAATTACTTCTATTCATATAATTTTTGCATTAGCTTAAATTTACAAATCATGTGTCATCAAATGGATGTTAAAATGACATTCTTAAATGATGATCTCGATGAGGAGGTCTATATGGAACAACCAGAAGGGTTTGTTCTACCGAGAAATGAGAATAAGGTTTGTAAGGTAATTTAATCTCTATATGGTTCAAAGCAAGCACCTAAGAGTTTGCACAAGAAATTTGATGACGCTATATTATCCTTTGGTTTCACACATAATGTTGATGATAAATGCATATATTGTAAATCATGTTGTGATTATATAGTAATTATTTGTTTATATGTGGATGACATGTTAATTGTTAGCAATGATATGAAATGTGTAATCAAAACAAAAGAATTTCCATCATCCGTATTCAAGATGGAAGATCTTGGAGAAGTTGATACCATTTTGAGAATCAAAATAAAAAGAAATAGTGGGGGTTATGTATTAAATCAATCTCACTATATTGAAAAAGTGCTGAATAAATTTAGCCATTTAAAAATAAAAGTGGCAAACTCCCCATATGATCCAAGTGTCAAACTAATAAAAAATGATGAAAGAGCAGTTGCACAAATAGAGTATTCAAGCGCAATCGGAAGTCTAATGTATGCCATCCAATGCACTAGACCAGACATTGCATTTGTTGTTAGTAAATTATGTAGATTTACTAACAACCCTAGTTTGGAACATTAGAAGGCTATTGCCAAAATTCTTGGTTTTCTTAAGAATACTAAGGACCTTGACTCTTACAATATTCAAAATTTCTTGCTAGTTTCAAAGGATATACTAATGCAAGTTGGATATCGAATTTAGGAGATAGAAAATCTACTACAGGTTTGATGTTTACCTTAGGAGGTGGTGCAATCTCTTGAAAATCCAAAAAGCAATCATTAATAACTCATTCGACCATGGAGTCGGAGATTATTGCTTTGGTAGAAACAAGAAAAGAGGCTGAGTGGTTACGGAGCTTTCTTTTAGAAATTCCATTGACTTCAAATAATGTAGGATCAATTTCAATATTTTGTGATAGTCAAGCCACTCTAGCAAGAGCATTGATAAGTGCTAAATTGACCATATTTTCTATATCATTTACACTGCATTTAGCATGAAATTTTACTTGTTTAGTACCTTATTAGCATGAAATTTCATTCATTTGTTCACCATGACCCTTATTTCTATTTTAGGAAAAAAGAAGTGAATTCGGAGGTGTTTTGAAGCAAAAATGAACCAAGCTGCTGAATCAAGACTGTACCACAACTCACAATGGGCGTTATGCCAACTTATCATGCCCGTTGTTTATAGTTATCGCTACCGTGATCAAGCCATGGTAGCATAAACCCACCGATAGCAACATAGAAGCCATAATGGCCTCACAACAATCGTTGTGAAGACAATCATGGCCGTTATCAAGACATATAACACTCAAAGACTGTGCCAAGATGTGACTTGGAGCACAACCAATAACTTACTCACCATGGCACAACGCCCGTGGTGAGGCCGTGGTGGAGCCGATTAATATAAATACCCTAGTTTTCTCAAAATTCAAGGAGACTCTTTTATCGAATAAGGTAGGGCGGCCAGATTTCTAGAGCTCTGAGTTGTGGGAAACAGGGTTTCGTCCATATTCCAGCAAATTCCGGTTGATTT
This sequence comes from Dioscorea cayenensis subsp. rotundata, assembly GCF_009730915.1. Taxonomy (NCBI): domain Eukaryota; kingdom Viridiplantae; phylum Streptophyta; class Magnoliopsida; order Dioscoreales; family Dioscoreaceae; genus Dioscorea; species Dioscorea cayenensis. The sequence goes on from NC_052486.1 coordinate 11,864,303, forward strand.
CTCAAGAGTAAGTCAACAAGAATCATTAGAGAAGATTCGGTGACAAGCATCTTCAAGTATCCTTATCAGAGGGGCACAAGTAACATGCATCATCTCGATAATCTTGGGATCCTCTAATCCCTAACCTTCAGAGAACTATTGGAGGGAGTTAGTCTAGGAATACATTGAATGCTTATTTATTCTTTATTTGGTCGTGTGACTCTCTTGTGTTTTGATGCTTTGCTTTTTATGATCTATAAGAACCTAATTCGATGGGAATTGTATGTCTAGGTCCCTCCGTTATTATTTATGAATCTTGATTGATTAATATATATTGTTCGAGTTTTTTAAATCATTGCATGTTCTTAATTAATTATTACTGTTAATGTGGATGAGGAGGTTGTGCCCCCATGTTGATGACGCCATGCCATGATAGATTTATACATGTTCTAAGAGGTAAGGCATAGCTAGGTTTCTGCATTAGGGACTGATTGCCCCTTAGGCTTAGGGTTTGATTAGTTTCTTCTCTTAGAATTCCCGCACTTAAGGTAAACATAGGAGGCTGGGGTGGAAGAGATTCCATTTTAATTCCTAGTGATTTAGACCTAGTCATTTTTGATTTTTGGCGCTAGTAGGCCTTTGAATTCCCCCGATTCATACTTAACGCCTATCATAATTAATAATAAAAATAACTATAGTGCGTACTCCCAACTCCTTCTAAGTGTGCTTAACAATGTTCCCAATTGTATTGTTTAATAGTGTTGTACAAGTAAACAAAAGAAAGAATGTAAACGATTAGGCTATTGATTAAGTGAAAAAGAAGTAATAGGAGTCTCTCACTGTTTCTAGGGAAATATGACCCTCGTGCTTGACACACCCCTTGCGAGTGCGTACCACAAGTACATAGGTTGTCGAAGTAATAAAGTACCCTGGTGAGTGGGTAGTCGTATCCATAGGGAATAGTGCGCAAAAACACAAGTATTGTTATTTACCTATAGTAAAGATGATTTCAGAGTGATGTGAACAATATCAATACAAATAGAAATAAAGTGAAGAAGAAAGAGATGCAATAGAATAATAGGAGAGGCAATAGATAGAAAATGGGGCACCCGTAAAATTACTCATCCTAGGACTATTATTTCAAGTGCAAGACTAGTCATTTTGTCTCCTAACTAATGTCTAATAAGTAGTGGAAATCCTAAGATACACGGTCCCAAACCTAAGGTCAACTGTGAATGACCCTCATGCTATGCCCCGGCGGAAAGGTATATTCTCGACGCCTCACACTGTCTGGAGTTGCATGAAGATTTGGGGATTCCAAGTGATAAACCATATTCCCTAATATAGATCTAATCCTTTGATCCATGCGAAACACCCTTAGTCATAATTAAGCCCCAGCACTAAGGATTACTTTAACATTTCATTCTGTTGCTCGCGCAAGTAAGCCCTAGTGGAGTTTGTCTCTTACCACTTCACTCAATTGTGACCGCAAAGAACTCTTGGAATGTGGAGGTAGGATAAATCACATCGGAAGGGAAAAGGAACATTCTGCTACCTCTCGACCCTCTCCAACCTTGCTTAGTCTAACCCTCATGGTATGTCACTCATCCACAAGGATTACCAAGATAGATTCTTAACCTTAGTGTCACTCTAAGGTAAAATCAATGCAATAAACATTCAAGGATGGAACTCAATTAAAACATTAATTAAAAAAGAATAATAAAGGTTAAAGAAACAAAATCATCCTAGGGTTTACAAGTTCAAGCACCCACTAGGGGTTTAGCTCTCCATGGAGCAAGATATAATAAACAATGAAATCGAATGTAAAAGCATGCAATCCATAAGAAAAACCCCCTCGTAGTCCGTGTTGATGGTCTTGTGGAGTCACCTTGTCTTCTCCAAGCGTTCTCTCGTTAAGCCTAGGGCACACCTCGCCGAATCGATGCCGACGAAAGCTGCCCCCAATAACTATCTTCCGAAGGAACACGATGTCGAAAGGTCATTAAAACCACTCCGAAGAACTAGCCAAAGCCTCTCCAAACCCTAGCCACGAGTGCCTCCCAAGATAGGGAAAAGATGAGAAAATGATTTGAAAAAGGATCCCAAAACGTATGAAATCATGGCTTAAATAGGGATGGAATCGGGTATCCACACTAGCATGTGGAATTTCCACACGCCAGTGTGAATTTCCAGGATACTGATTTTTAGCTAGCTATGAATAGTAACTGCTACAATGATTTGTTATAGTAGGCTGCTATAGTACATTGCCAAAATACTCCCGAATCCACACTTTTCATCGAGGCCACATGCATGGGCACACATCTATGAGGTAGATCGCTTCGCGTCTTCAACTAAACCACATTGATGAAGATCTTGCTAATCTTATACAAGTCAGAACACATAAGTGCGAATGCCTTTGTGCCTCTCCAAATTGTATATTCGCCCGAGCACAATGGAGATAGGCACACACTCACATGCCTTTGCTCACAAATTGTGTCTTCATGTTTGTTCACTCTAAGACTTCATCAATAAATGCATCCATGATCTACTTTTGGTTCATTTCTTCCATAATTAACTTCACAAACCTTCATGCACAAAAGAACACAAATACACATGCATAAAGCGATAAAATCTGAGAAAAGCATGCTCAATGTAAGAAAAGAATATTTCGTATTACTAATACACAAGCACTTATCAAACTCCCCCATACTTAAAGCTTTTGCTTGCCCTCAAGCAAAAAATAAAACATTCAAGCATATAGAAGAAAAATTGAAAGTGCTTTGCCTTAGGTTCACTTTAAGCATGCAAGGGAAGTATTCTACAACTAGGGAAAAATTTCAACAGCGAATAAGAAAAATCAATGCTCTAGCTAAAAACTTGAATAAAAAAGGACAACAACCCGATATCGTGTATGTGTGTGTAAACTCACTCAAGTCAACCCAAAGTATACTCCTCAAATTACTAAGTAAGAGAGACTTATTTATGTACAAAAAATAAAGAAAAGATAGTAGTTTCACACATCCTCTAAGGTAGCCCTTTCCTAAGTAGCCGCTAAGGTGGCTTTCACACTTTCGAGGTTATAGCTCTTTCTCTCATTAGGGAGTAACTAGTATTCCAACTTATGAGAGTTGCTTCATACTTCATAGGTGGTAGCTCTTTCCACCGCCGCCAATGCATAACCAAACACACATATACATACCTTTTTTTCAACTAAATTAAAACAAGAAACAAACTAGAACAGTCCTTTAAACATCAAACTTGAGTTTCCACAAGGTTTAATGCGTGAGTAGTGCAACAAAGTGTCAATCAGGCAAAAATTCCTAAAAAATCAAGTAAAACTAGAGCATGAGAACATTCAATGTTAAAAATTCTCCTAAACTTAAAAAACAACCATTGCAATTAAGGTGAACCACCATTGGCTACATGAGCATGAACAATAAAGCATAAGCATAGAACATGTGTAATGTGAAGTCCCCCCTTCCTCCCCATATACACACACTTAAGATGTACTTTGCCCTCAATATATGCATGCAAGCATAATAAGATATAAAGCAATCAAAACACATATGCTGAGATGGGCAATTGAAAGAATACTCCTATGAACTCCTAATAATACACTTGATGGAGCTATATTCATTGAGAGTTGAGTTCCAATGGGTTGTGAAGCACACACGGCCATGTGAATGCCACATTTATCGTGTCCATGACTATTTCATAAATTCCAGACTCACAAGACCATCTGCACGTATACACAAGGGGGTTCAGTGAAGCTCAACTAAAACAAAATAAACTCAAGTATATAAAGATATGAAAATGAAATACAACTTGAAACGACTAAAAATAAATGATAAACTCAGAAGGAGGATCCTTTCTGAGTAGTATAAGTCCAAAATAATGCAGAAATAAAATACCAAAAATAAAAGCAACAAAGAATAAAGATGCCTCAAGCGTCGGTGTTAACGGCTGCATATGCTGCTACTACAGGTGCTGCTAGATCAACTGATGCTAGTGGTGGTGATGGAGGTTGACACGTTCGAATATGCGTGTAAACCGCAAGTGCACGGGTGTCGAAGTAATAATCCCAGATGAGTGGGTATCGTATCCATAGAGAGTAGGGAATAAAGACACTTAAGTTGTTTCTTAACTACTGTAGAAGATGAATAGTGATATGTGTGATAAAATATGAAATGACAAAAATAAAAGCAACAAGATAGAGAGCACAAGTAAAGTATAAGGTAAGGCAATCGATAAAGATGGGGTACCCGAATATTGATCCTCCTACGACAATCCTTTCAAGTGCAAGAACTCTCTATTATACTTCCTAATGGATGCAACTATGAGTCGTGGAAATCCTTAATTACATGATCCCAAATCTAAGGTCAACCATGCCTAACTCTATACATGTCCTGGAGGAGAGATTAAATAACCTCTCAACCTTGCACTCGCATAGAATTGCAATGAGCTCTAGAGATTCCAAGTGATAAACCCTATTCCTATGTATAGACCTAACCCTTTGGTCCAGGTGGAAGATCCGTAGTCACAATTAAGCCCTAGGTGCTAAAATCACCTTAACACTTCACTCCATTGCACTCGCAACTAAGCTTCAGCGGAAGGTCATCCATTAGCCCATTCACTCTACTATGGCCGCAAAGAACTCTTGGAACGTGGAGGTAGGATAGATCACACTGGAGGGGAAAGGGGATGCTCCGCTACCTCTCGACTCATCCTCTCAACCCTGTCCAATCAAGCTTTGTCTAACTCTCATGGTGTGTCACTCACTCACAAGAGTTACCAACAAGAACTCTGAACCTTAGTGTCACTCTAGGGTAGTATTCATACAATCAAGCATACAAGATTAGAACTCACAATAAACATCAATTAATTGAAAGCATAATAAAGATATTCAATAAAACAAATACATCCTAGGGTTCACAAATACCCAAGTACCCACTAGGGGTTTAGCTCTCCATGGAGCTAGATACAATCAATGAAATCGAATGTAAAAATAAAGCATCCATAGAAAACCACCTCGTTAGTCGTGGCGATGGTCTTGTGGATGGTTCTCTACTTGTCCGGCCTAGGATATAACTCGCCGGATCGGTGTCGGCGAAAGCTCTCCCACTAACTTTCTTCCAAACGGCACATGATGTCAGAGCCATAGAACCTCTCTAAAGCCTTAGCCAATACCTCTCAAAACTCTAGCCGCCACCTTCTCTCAAATTGGAGAAAAGATGGAGAAAAGAATGCTGAAATCGGGGCTGAAATCGGCTTTTAAAGTGCTGGAATCAGGAATCCACATGCTCGTGTGAGCGCCCTTGTGTATTTTTCACACGAGCATGTGGAATTTCCACACGCGCAGGTGGAATTTCCACACGCGCAGGTGGAATTTCCACACGCGCATGTGGATTCTCTGTTTTCCTGTTTTCTCAGCCGGCTTTGAATAGTGCTGCTACAATATTCTTGCTACAGTTGCTACAGTCTCTATTACACTACCGGCCCGAAATACTCCCGAATCCATGCTTTCATCGAGGTAACGCAAATGGGCACACGTTTATGTCATGGATCGCTTTGCTTCTTCAATAATGGATATGTTGGTGGAGATCTTGTTCTATATGCACAAGTCAGAATGCTTGAATGTGACTACCCTTGTGCCCCTCCAAATAGTTGTGCTAACTTGAATACGAGAAGGTTGGCACACATTCCCGTATCTCGAACCCGACCTATGTCTTCGCGTTTGAACCTTAGAAAGATTTCCTCCAAATTGGTGCATTACGACCCACATTGGCTTCTTTCTCTCATAATCGGTCTCACAACCCTACCTGCATGAAATTAACATAAATACACACATATTAGCGTTAAAACCCAAGAAAGGTAATGCTCAACACAAGGAAAGAACACTTCGTATTCTTATCGCACAAGCACTTATTGAACTCCCCCACACTTAAGCTTTTGCTTGTCCTCAAGCAAAAATTAAAACATAAAATCATAGACGAAGGGAATATTGGAAGCTCTTGGCCTTAGGTTCACCAAAGCAAACAAAGAGAGCATTCTACAAGTAAGGGAAATTTCAACACTAAATACGAAAAATCAATGTTCTAGCAAAAAACTTGAACGACAAACCCGAAATCGTGTAAGTGTGTGCACTCACTCCAAACAACACAAAGTATACTCCTCAATGCTCTAAGTACAAGGAACTTATTTATCTATGAAAAAATAACAAAATTTTTCAAAGGTGGTAGTAGCTTCACACATCCTCTAAGGTAGCCCTTTTCCAAGCGGTCGCTAAGGTGGCTTTCACACTTTCGAGGTGGTAGCTCTTTTCTACCGGAGTGGTAGCTTTCACTCATCCTATGAGATAGCTCTTTCTCTCATTAGGGCATAACTAGTATCCGACTTATGAGAGTAGCTTCATACTTCATAGGTGGTAGCTCTTTCCACCCAACAACCACAAATAAACAATAAAACTATTTTGTTCCTTCTTTTCATTTTTTCCATTTTTTTCAGAATTAACACAAGAAACAACTAAACCTAGTCTCTTATACATCAAGCATAAGTTTCCAAAAGAGTTCAAAGAGTGAGTAGTGCAACAAGTGTCGATCGGGCAAAAATTCCTAGAAATTCAAGCAAAAACTAGAGCATGAAAACATTCAATGTTAAAAATTCTCCAAAACTCAAGATTACAATCAATGCAACTAAGGTGAACCTCCATTGGCTATGTGAGCATGTACATCAATCAAAACTAGTATAAAAGAGATGCGTGCACTATGAAACTAATCCCCACACTTAAGTTGTACATTGTCCCCAATGTACACATGCAAGCTCAGTCATAATGTAAATCAATTAAATTCAGATATTGGAGAAGCAATCAAAACAATACTCCCCTGACTCCTAGTGTTGCATTTGATGGAGCTAAGTCCTTGGGGGTGTTGTTCCAACGGGTTGTGAATCTCACACTGCCAAGTGCCGAAACACCTTGGTCGTGCGCATGACAAAGTCTCAATTCCCATGATGACAAGACCATCTGCACGCACACACGAGGGGGTTTAGTGAAGATCAATAAAAACAAACATAACTTGAGTATATAAAAGATAAGACAATGAATACAACTCGAGATACAAAATGAAAATAAACTCATAAGTAAAGTCCTTTCTAAGTATACAAGTCCAAAATAAAATGCGGAAGTAAAAGATGAGGAAAATAAAATCAAGTGTCGATGTCGTCCTCTGGCTCTACTGCTGCTGCTGCTGGTGATGAAGTACATGATGGGTCATCTAGTGCCGGAATAGGGGATGGAGGTGCCAGAGAAGTCGAGGGTGCCTGAGGAGTCCTCGACCGCAGGACAAATGACGAGCCGACGTCTTGCTCTAAGATCTGTTGTAATGTGTCAAAACGTGCCATGAACTCCGTATACTGTGCGGCCTGCGTAGCCCTAAAATTGGTAATCTCTGCTCGGGCCTCTGCTACCTCTGTCCGTATCATCCCCACAGTGCTCTCGAGCCTCTCTAAGCGATCCTGGGCTCGAGATGGTGAAAACATGTGCACGGGGGGTGGGTCCTCTGTCACCGGAGATGCCACCTCTGTAGATGCTGACTAAGGCTTGGGGGCAGGCTGGAAAGCCTCGGCATTATCTCCCTCCTCCTTGGCTATCTCTGGGACCGGTAGAACCAGAGCATAAACCCCTGTCTGAACGCTATGAACCATCCCATCAATCTCATCGTCTCCAGGCTCAAGGGCGCAAATATACTCATCTTCTCGGCCCCACAAATCGCGCCCAAGAGACCCATACCCAGAGCTAATCTCGTAATATATGGACCCGAGAAGATCGCTCTCAATCTAGCATAGTGGCCCTGATGTCAAATGTACTCAGCGACGATGTGCCCCAGATAGATCGGTATGCACTGCATCATCGAATATAAGTACAGAAGCTTCTACCGGCTCAGAACGCTAGTGCTATCACCACGGCCATTCACTGACCTGCTCATGATGGCATGTAGATATCGGTACGCAGGTCGGGAAAGGCACGTAGCCTTGGACACCCCCGGCTCATACTGGCCCTAACTACATAATGCTCTGTAAGCTCTGTGTGGGGTTAGGGCTCTACGATAATCTGTCAGTAACTAAGAGTACTCCTCCTACAAGCCAAGCCGAATTGAAAACTGAGTGACACTCAGACTATAGTGATGTCCAAGTGCTCTGAACTGAACTACGTCGAGGTCGTCGAATCTCGCATAGGATCTGTCAAACTCGAATGACGACAGAACCTCCAGTGTAAACTCCCGGATGGCTGGCTCTCTAATCGACAATAACTGCCTCCAACCACCCACTGAAATGAGAGCCACGACCTCATCAGGGAACTCATCCCGCTACTACATATCTCTCAATATACTCGTGTCCAAGAACCGAGTCTGTCCGAACCGAAGTCTCGACAGACGCTCAAAATGAACATGATGCTCGGGGATAGTGAATCTCATTCTCTCGGACTTAGGGGGATGACTCTCGCGGTCTCTTATCAGCTTGCTTCTTTGACCTGGGTGCCATAGTCTGCAAAAATTGAAAGAGAATTGATCAAACAAGTTAATTCAACATAACTGCAGAAATCCACATGGTCGTGCGGAATTTCCGCACACCCGTGTGGATCCACAGGCCGTGAACAAATGCACGGCCACGCTTCAAACTCCATAAATGCACCATCACAACGCTTTTACTTCGTTCTAAATATAAATAATCATTCTAATTAAAGAAACGAAGCATTATTGACTAGTTTCATCGATGAAAATCATGAATTTGCGAAGGAAATCAAAGATAGGGCTTACTGTCGAGTTGAGATGAGAAAGCTTTGAAAACGGCCGGAAAACCAAGCAAAATCCTTCCAAATTGGCGATATGAGGTCGGGAAACAATGTAGAAGTGCTCTCAGACAACTGGAGGATATTAGGGTGAAGAGAAACAATAATCCTTTTAAAAGGACTCACACCTCTTGGAGTTCTATACATCCGCACAGGCATGCGGAAATTACACACGCCCGTGTACCTCCACAGGAAAGCTTCATAGGGGCAGGTGCACGCCGCTGTGTGCTCTCAGGAAAACAATCACTGCCTCTGAATGCAAATACACGAGCATATGAGAAATACCCATGCCCGTGCGCCTGACCTACAGGGGCAGCCACACGCCCTTGTTGCTGCTCTGGACATCCGAGAAAAATTGCTAAGTGTTCCGCACGCCCATGTGGAAATTTCGCACGAGGGTGGGCATTCACAAGCCCAACACACAGGGGCAAGCGCAACGCCCCTGTGACTTCTCGGGATGAAGAGAGCTCCTATGCAGAGATTCGCACGGGCGTGCAGAAATTACCCACGCCCGTGCGATTTTCACAAGGTCGCCCACAGGGGCTAGTCCATGCCTTGTGTGCTTTCGGGAAAATCTGCCAATCTCTGCCCCTGTGCGAAAATTACCCACGGGCGTGTGAGGATGGCATGGTTATTCACAGGGGCGAGTCCATGCCACTGTGCCTTCTCTGGATGAGCTCACAATACAAAACCACGTGCGTTTGTTAATTTCACACGCCCGTGTGTTTTCTTTGGATACCTTAGAAAATTCTGCAGGCTCTGCAAAAAATTTCTGAACATGTTTACACACTCAGAGCCTGCCCTAATATGCAATTTATACCAGTGAAAAACATGAGAAATAGCTCAAATGACCAAAACTTTGCCAAATTCACATGAAAACACACGATGAACTTGAACCCACGATAAAATCATCAGCAGAAACATAAAAAATCAAGACACCAACACTCAACAATTTATTCAAACAACACTAAATTACCAAATTAAGAAAACAGTAAACACTTGGGTTGCCTCCGAAGAAGCGCTTGTTTAACGTCACTTAGCTTGATCTACCTTATCTTACCTCACGGGGGCTCATAGATGAAAGTTGCCCTCTTACCCATGGCTTGGAAACATGATGAGCAAAATCTCTAGAGGCTAGAGGGTAAATTGTCCGGCTTGGGACCGCCTAGCAATGATTCACCCAGTTTGTTCGGTGCACGCACGTCTCCAACAGCCTTGGAGCGTTTCCGGTGGCGTCTCCTAGCCCTTTTCAATTTCCGGAGCACCTTCTTCAAGATCCCCGGGGTAGATGGTACTTCTTCTGTCGAACCAAGCATCATTACTTATTCATTGTCCTCCTCTTGGTCGAACAAGCCTTCGTATGGATGCGGATTGAACATTTTCTGCATATATTCATCAACAATCTCATCAGTAGCATCTAAAAAATACAAAGTATCATCGAAATCAAGAGAATGCTGCATTGCTTCAGTAAGGCGGTATGTGAGCTTGTCATCTCCAATTCTCAAAGTTAGCTCTCCGTCGTCCATGTCAATCAATCCCATGGAATTCAGCAAAAACGACCTCTCGAGTACCAAGGGTACATCCGCATCCTCATCGACGTCTAGCACTACGAAGTCTACAGGAAATATATACTTATCCACCTTGACAAGCACATCTTTGATGATACCCCTCGGATGTCTCACCGTTCAATTAGCCAATTGCAAAGTCATCCGAGTAGGCCTAGGCTTTGCTCTCCCTTTCAAGGAAAATGGAAATGTTCTCAACTTGATAGCATCATCCATTACCTCATTTATCTTCAGCATAACACACACCTCGAGAAAGTTCTCTATATGACTGTTTGGATCCTCATCGGCTAAACCATTAAACTATGCGGATTGCTGCAACATGTGCATGAATGCCGACTTCAGCTCGAAGTTCTGAGCTATAATCGGGGGACGCACAATGCTCGATTGTGTCCCCAATACTGAAGGTCTGGCATAATCGGATAATATCCGTTGCTGCTTATTCTGTTCTACCATATTTTCAGATTCTTCTACTTCCAAATTAGCTATATTAGACTGTTCTTGCACAGGTTCTTTCCCTTTTCTTCAAAGTGTACGTTTGAGCTCGGGATCTCCTTCAATCAATATTGAGGGGTTCCCTCGGGTCATAACCTGGAGCTGCACCAAAAGAAATAAAACAAAATCAGAATGATGATAGAAAAGAAGATATGAAATAGAATGAATGAATAGCTAAGAAAACAAAGTGTAAAGTATCTCTAAATGCCTACTCCCCGGCAATGGCGCCAAAAACTTGATATGTCCGAATATGCGTGTAAACCGCAAGTGCACGAGTGTCGAAGTAATAATCCCAGATGAGTGGGTATCGTATCCACAAAGAGTAGGGAATAAAGACACTTGAGTTGTTTCTTAACTAATGTAGAAGATGAATAGTGATATACGTGACAAAATATGAAATAACGAAAATAAAAGCAACAAGATAGAGAACACATGTAAAGGAGAAGGTAAGGCAATCAATAAAGACGGGGTACCCAGAAATTGATTCGCCTAGGACAATCATTTCAAGTGAAAGAACCCTCTATTATACTTCCTAATGGATGCAACTATGAGTCATGGAAATCCTTAATTACATGATCACAAATCTAAGGTCAACCATGCCTAACTCTATACATGTCCCGGAGGAGAGATTAAATAACCTCTCAACCTCGCACTCGCATAGAATTGCAATGAGCTCTAGAGATTCCAAGTGATAAACCCTATTCCTATGTATAGACCTAACCCTTTGGTCCTGGTGGAAGATCCCTAGTCACAATTAAGCCCTAGGTGTTAAAATCACCTCAACACTTCACTCCATTGCACTCGCAATTAAGCCCCAGCGGAAGGTCATCCCGTAGCCCATTCACTCTACTATGGCCGCAAAGAACTCTTGGAATATGGAGGTAGGATAGATCATAACGGAGGGGAAAAGGGATGCTCTGCTACCTCTCGACTCATCCTCTCAATCCTATCCAATCTAGCTTTTTCTAACTCTTATGGTGTGTCACTCACTCACAAGAGCTACCAACAAGAACTCTCAACCCTAGTGTCACTCTAGGGAAGTATTCATACAATCAAGCATACATGATTGGAACTCACAATAAACATTAATTAATTGAAAGCATAATAAAGAGATTCAATGAAACGAATACACCCTAGGGTTCACAAATACCCAAGTACCCACTAGGGGTTTAGCTCTCCATGGAGCTAGATACAATCAATGAAATCGAATGTAAAAACAAAGCATCCATAGAAAACCCCCTCGTTAGTCATGGCGATGGTATTGTGGAGAGTCCTTTACTCGTCGCAAGGGTCCGTTTGTCCAGCTTAGGATATATCTCGCTGGATCAGTGCCAACGAAAGCTCTCCCACTAACCTTCTTCCAAATAGCGCATGTGATGTAAGAGCCGCAGAACCTCTCCAAAGCCCTAGCCCGTGTGAGCGCCCCTGTGGATTTTTCACACGGGCGTGTGGAATTTCCACACACCCATGTGGATTCTCTGCTTTCGTGTTTTCTCAGCCGGCTGTGAACAGTGTTGCTACAGTATTCTTGCCACAGTTTCTTGCTATAGTACCCTACTATAGTACCATCTCGAAATACTCCCAAATCCATGCTTTCATCGAGGTAACGCAAACGGGCACACGTTTACGTCGTGGATCGCTTTGCTTCTTCAATAACGGTCGGAATGCTTGAATGTGACTGCCCTTGTGCCCCTCAAAATAGTTGTGCTAACTCGAATACGAGGAGGTTGGCACACATTCCCACATCTCGAACCCGACCTATGTCTTCGCGTTTGAATCTTAGCAAGATTTCTTTTAAATTGGTGCATTACGACCCACATTGGCTTCTTTCTCTCATAATCGGTCTCACAACCCTACCTGCATGAAAGTAACATAAATACACACATATTATCGTTAAAACCCGAGAAAAGTAATGCTCAACACAAAGAAAGAACACTTCGTATTCTTATCGTATAAGCACTTATCAGAGGTGTAGGAGATGTTGTAGAAGCTGGTAGAGCTCGAGATCTTATAATAAACTGTGAAGTCATGTCTCTCTCAAATAACTACTGTAAACTGTCTAGACGTGCCATCACCTCAGTGTGGTTTGAGGCCTGTGTCACACAAACATCTACTAAATCTATCAATAACAGCCCTACCGGACTCTCGAGTCTCTCAAAATGATTATGGTCTCGAGTCGAGAGAAAATGCGCACTAGAGGTGGCTCCTGTGCTGCAGGGGTACCTCGGTCTCTATCGACTCCTGCTGCGGCTTAAGAGCAGGCTAGGAGCTCTCTTTGCCATCTCCCTCTCCCACGGCTGTCTCTAGACGAGGGTCATGATCATCACATATATGCCCACCTTATATCTCCTCACCATGCCAATCAAACGCATGGTCTCTATGCCGAGGGAAGATGGTACAATCACCTTCTCAGCCCCTCGAATGGTGTACAGAAGAACCATCCCTATAATGAGTCTAGTAATGTAGGGGCCTGAGAAGATGACGCCGACTCTCGCATACTGCCCTCAGTATCTCAGGTACTCTACTACAATGTGCCCAAGGTGAATTGGCTCACTCTACACCATCAAGTACAAGTACAGCAGCTCCTGACGGCTTAACACCCCTGTACTGTCACCCTGCCCGTTCACTGATCAGCTAAGAGTGGTGTGGATATCGCGGTAAGCCAGCCGGGAGAGGAATGTCGCCTTAGAGACTCCTGGCTCGTACTATCACTATCTTGCACAATGCTCATACACATTGAGGTGTCAAGCTGCCAGGGTAATCTATTGGCAGTTATGTATACTCCTCTGTATCAGTGAAGACATCATCATATAGTCTAAGACGGCATGAGAACTGGGTGAGGCTTATACGATAATGCTATCCAAATGCTCTGAACTGTATAGTTTGGCTAGGAGTCAGGGGAGTATTGTTTCAATTACCCACTCCCACATATTTGCTTGATTTGCTATGCTTTCTATTGTGCTTGCATGTGTACGTTTAGGGCCATGTACATCTTAAGTGTGAGGGGAGTTCACTTTGCACATGTCTTTTACACAAGTTTTGATTGACATACATGCTCACGTAGCCAATAGCGGTTCATCTTAGTTGCAATGTTTTCATTCTTGAGTTTAGGAGAAGTTTTAACATTGAATGTTCTCATGCTCTAGTTTCTACTTGAATTTCTAGGATTTTTTGCCCGATTAATATTTGTGCACCACTCACTCATAAAACTCTTTTGGAAATTCAAGTTTGACATTTAAGGGACTAATTAGTTTTATTTCTTGTTCTATTTTGCCAAAAAAATGGGAAAGAAAAAGAAAGAAAAAAAAAAGATTGTTTAGTTGTGCATTGGGTGGTGGAAAGAGCTACCACCTATGAAGTACGAAGCTACTCTCATAAGTTGGATACTAGTTATGCCCTAATGAGAGAAAGAGCTATCTCATGAGATGAGTGAAAGCTACCACCCCGGTAGAAAGAGCTACCACCTCAAAGCTGTAAAAGCCACCTTAGCGCCCGCTTCAGAAAGGGCTGCCTTAGAGGATGTGTAAAGCTACTACCATCCTTTTGTTTTTTTATGCTTATAGATAAATAAGTACCTTGTAATTAGAACTTTGAGGAGTATACTTTGGGTTTAGTTGAGTGAGTTTACACACACTTACACGATGTCGGGTTTGTTGTCCTTTTTATTCAAGTTTTTAGCTAGAGCATTGATTTTTCATATTTAGTGTTGAAAGTTTGATAAGTGGTGAACCTAATTCCAAGCACTTTCAATTTTTCCTTCTTCTATGCTTCAATGTTTTATTTTTGCACAAGGACAAGCAAAAGCTTAAGTGTGGGGAAGTTTGATAAGTGTTGTGTGTTAAGAATGCAAGTGTTCTTTCCATATGATGAGCATTACTTTTATTAGGTTTAAGTCCTAATACATGTGTATTTGTGTTCTTTTGCGCATTTAGGGTTGTGAAGCTAAGTATTAAGAAAAGAAGGTAAATGTACATCATAAACGCACTATTTGGTGGAATCTTGGAAGGAACAAATGCGAAGACACAAGTGGGGCTCTATGATACGAGAATGTGTGCCCACCTCAATGTATTCAAGTCATTACAATGAGTTGGAGGAGCACGAAGCTAGTCATATTTGTGTATTCTGACTTGTGCATTGATAGCGAGATCTTCACCAATGAGGCATTTGATTAAAGAAGAGTTGCGATCCACGGCATAAACGTGTGCCCATTTATGCTGCCTCAATTAAAAGTGTGGAATTGGGAATTTTTTGGCGGAGTACTATAGCAGGGCACTGTAACAGTATACTGTAGCAGCTACTGTTCACAACCGGCTGAAAATCAGGTTTCCAGAGAATCCACATGGGTATGTGGAAATTCCCCACGCCCATATGGAAATTCCACAGGCCCGTGTGGAGAATCCACAGGGGGTGTGGATGACCGATTCCAGCCCTATTTAAGCCGCGATTCAGCCCAGTTTTTAGAAGAATCTTTCACCCTTCTCTCCGACCTTTCTCCATCTTTTGAGAGGCCGTCGGCTAGGGTTTTGAGAAGCTTTTGGCAAGTCTTTATAGTAGTCCTACGCAATCAACACCATTCTTCTCTTGGAAGAAGCTTATTAGGGGAGCTTTCGTCAGCACCGATCAGGCGAGATGTGCCGTAGGCCGGACAAGGGGACTTTTGGAGAAGAAGAGGCTACTCCACAAGACCATCGACATGAATATCGAGGGGGTTTCCCTATGGATTACTTGTTTTTACTTTCGATTTCATTATTGATTGTATATTGCTCCATGGAGAACTAAACCCCCAAGTGGGTACTTGGATTTTGTAAACCCTAAGATGTTAATGTTTCTTTGACCTTTTATTATGCCTTCCTTAATTGATGTTTTTAATTGAGTTTCAATCTTAAATGCTTGTTGATTGATTTCTCCTTTAGAGTGACACTAGGGTTGAGAATTCATCTTGGTAACCTTTCTGGATGGGTGATACGCCATGAGGGTTAGACAAAGCTAGATTGGAGAGAGTTGAGAGGGTGAGTCTAGAGATAGCGGAGCGTCCCCTTTCCCCTCTGGTGTAATTTATTCTACCTTCATTTCCTAGAGTTCTTGGCTGCTACAATAGAGTGAAGAACTAAAGGATGAACTCCGTTGGGGTTTAGTTACGCGAGCAACAAAGTGAAGCATTGAAGTGACTTTAGTATCTAGGGCTTAATTGTGACTAGGGGTCTTTCGCCTAGACCAAAGGGTTAGATCTACATATAAGAATAGGTTTTATCACTTGGAATCCCTAAAACTCCTTGTAACTTTACACAATGTGAGTTGTTGAGACTGAGCGATTTCTACACCGGAATATAGTGTAAAGTTAGTCATAGTTGACCTTAGGTTTGGGATCGTGTACTTTAGGATTTCCACGACTCATGAAGCATTAGTTAGGAAGAATAATAGTAGGTCTTGTACTTGTAACATTATTCCTAAAGGGAGCATTGTCCGAGTACCTCACTTCTATCGATTGCCTTTCCTCTCACTTACTTGGGAATCTCGTTCTTATTTCTATTGTGTCTGCTTACATTAGACTTTATCAACACAACCATTATTCATCTTCCCTTGGTTAAGTAGCAATTTTAGTATTTTTATTCCTTACTCCTTATGGATAAAATACCCACTCACTTGGGATTTATTACTTCGACAAACCCGTGCACTTGCGAGTCACACACAAGGGGCGTTGTCAAATGTCCAGAAAATGGGCTGATTTCATCAAATGGTCCACAATGACCCACACAACTGTCAAGCCCCTGAAGAGTATGCGGTAACCCAACCATGAAATCCATAGTAATATGCTCCCATTTCTACTCTGAGGCTTGCAAAGGTTGCAATAGTCTCGCTAGTTGTTGACGCTCTGCTTTTACTTGCTAACACAATAAGCATCTTATTACAAACTCTATAATCTCGTAATATATTCTAGACCACCAAGAATTTTCCCTTATCATATGGTACATCTTAGTGCTTCCTGGATGTACTCGTGAGGCTGATGAATGACCTTTCTCTAAAATAGCACTTCTAAGTCCTGTATCCTTTGGAATACAAATCCTTCCCCGAAATAATAATAATACCATCACTGCAAAGCCCAAATTCACTAGGTTTATCTTTTTTTTCCAACCTCTGTATTTCGTTCAGTAACTCTTCATCTCCTTTCTGAGATTCTTGAATCTGCTCAAGTAACGAAGGTCTTACCACAAAAGTTGCCAACAGAACCCCTTTTGGCTCACTCTTAATCCTGACATCCATGTCCCGAAGAACTGGAGGATAGTCAATCACCAGATTATAATCCTTAATTAACTCCAGCCATCTACACTGCCTCATGTTTAGCTCCTTTTGAGTGAACAAATACTTTAAACTCTTATGATCAGTTTATGTCAAGCATCTCTCTCCATAGAGATAATGTTACCAGATCTGTAGGGCAAAAACCACTGCAGCTAACTCCAAATCATGGGTAGGATAATTCAACTCGTGCTTCTTTCAACTGTCAAGAAGCATAAACTATTACTCTCCCATCTTACATCAATACGTAGCAAGATCCCGTCGTGAAGCATTATTGAACACTACAAACTCTTTACCACTATTAGGCAGAATAAGCACTAGTACTGAAGTTAGGCAGCTCTTCTACTCTTGAAAACACTTCTCACATTTCTCACCCACAAGAATGATTGCTTCAACCTTCTTCAAGTCCACACAAATTCCTTTTTCCAGGTACCACTTATCCATGAAGGACCATTTCCTGTGACCAAACTCACACTTCGAGAAGTTAGCATACACTTTTTCTTCCTAGAGGATCTGCAATACTGTACGTAAATGCTACGCATGCTCTTCTTTAGTTGCTGAGTAGATCAAAATATCATCATTGAAGACAACCACAAACTTGTTGAGATATGGTCTGAAGACTCTGTTAAGTAGGTCTATAAAAGCAGCCGAGACATTAATCAACTCGCAAGGTATGACCAGAAATTCGTAATGCCTGTATCGCATACGGAACTTTGTCTTCGGCACATCACTCTCCTTGATCTTTAACTGATGGCAACCTGATCGAAGGTCAATCTTCAAAAACACTCTTGTCCCACGTAACTGATCAAGCAAATCATCTATTCAGTGTAAAGGATACTTGTTCTTGATGGTCACCTTATTTAACTGTCTATAATCTATACATAATCTAAAAGAACCATCTTTTTTCTTTATAAAAAGAACTAGTACCCCCAAGATGACACACTCAAGCGTGTGAACCCCTTTGTCCATGAAATCATGTAACAATACTTTTAACTCCTTTGGTTCCATTGGTGCATGCGATACGGAGGAATGGAGATTAGAGCAATAACAGGTTGCAAGTCTATAGCAAAACTCAAACATCTGATCCAGAAGTAATCCAGGCAAGTCCTCAGGAAATACATCCTGAAACTTCTAAACATTGGGGACATCCTTGAAGCTTGGTCCAACAATTCTTGTATCCACTATCTGGGCCAGGTATGCTTTACATCCCTTATGAAACAATTTCCTTGCTTTCACAAAAGATATCACACACGTCGAAAGAACCTTCCTTTCACCCTCAAGCACAATACTAGATCTATGATGGCCTATAATATCACTTCTTTCCTGACGCAGTTAATGGCAACTTTATATATGTTCAACCAGTCCATCGCTAGAATGGCATCAAAATCTCGCATCTCCAATGGAATAAAATCTACCTCAAATTCCATATCCTTTAACTTGATGGGTCATCCTCGAAAAACTACCTCTCAGACAATCTCTTCGCCAAGAGGCCTTTGGATCACCAGGCCACAGTCTAAAAGAGAAGCTATCCTGTCGGCATGATATGCAAATGCAGTGCTACCAAAATATCTCTCTAATCCTAGGTCTATCAGAATATATGCCTCATTATGAAAGATAGATATAATACCTGAAATCATGTAGGATCTGTCCTCGGCTTCCTCAATGGTCCTGGCATAAACTCTGGTTTGATAACAGGTCTGTGGTCATTGTGCTTCACCTGGTGTAATAACTGATCTGGTTAGGGCAATTGGTGCTGACCTAGTAGGTGATACATTCTTAAACTAACTCTATCGTCCTGCAGGAGGTGCTGACCCTGGTGCTCCATGGCCTAACTCTAGACATGTTAACTTAAGGTGGCTTGTCTGCCTATACTAATAGCATCTGTGTGGCTCACGACATGGACCGGGATAAAATCTGTTGCAGTTCTGACATTTGGGAACATTTCTAGTTAAGTTTCCTCTAAAGCTGCCACTCGCAAATGTAGTACACTTTTGACTGCCTACTCACCCGATTATCTATTTAATTGAGTTAGATCTTGTAAAATCTCAAGAGATGATTGACAACGCTCCTTGCACATATCATGCAAGTTTACTGGTTTATCGAGTAATAAAATCCCAAGTGAGTGGGTATCGTATCCACAGGGAGTAGGGAGTTGAGAGAGGGTTGCGGCTAGGGTTTTCAGAGGTATTGGCTAGGGATTTAGAGAGGTTCTATGGCTCCGACATCATCATTTCTTTAGAAGAAGGTTTGTAAGGGAGCCTCCGTCAGATTGACTCGGCGAGGCGTATCTTATACCAGACAAGGGGATCTTGCGACGAGTAGAGGACTCTCCACAAGACCATCACCATGACTATTGAGGGGGTTTTCCTATGGATTATTTTCTTTTACATTTAATTTCATTATCGTTTGTATTTTGCTCCATGGAGAGCTAAACCCTTAGTGGGTACTTGGGTATTTGTGAACCCTTGGATGTATTGGTTTTATTGAATCTTTTTATTATGCTTTCAATTAATTGATGTTATTGTCAGTTCCAATCTTGAATGTTTGATTGTTTGAATACTCCCTTGGAGTGACACTAGGGTTGAGAGTTCATGTGGTAATACTTGTGAGTGAGTGACACACCACGAGAGTTAGACAAAGCTTGATTGGAGAGGGTTGAGAGGGTGAGTCGAGAGGTACAGGAGCGTTACCTTTCCCCTCCAGTGTGATAGATTCTACCTCCGTTCCTTGAGTTCTTTGAGGCCATAATAGAGCGAATGAGCTAAGGGATGACCCTCCGCTTGGGCTTAGTTGCGAGTGCAACAGAGTGAAGCTGTTGAGGTGATTTTAGCATCTAGAGCTTAATTGTGGTTAGGGACCTTTCTTCTGGACCAAGGGTTAGGTCTACAATTAGGAAGAGATTTATCACTTGGAATCCTTAGAGCTTAATGCAATCCATCTAATGAGTGCGAGGTTGAGAGGTTGTTCAACCTCTCCTCTGGGACATGTAGAGGATTAGGTTTGGTTAACCCTAGATTCGGGGTCATGCATTAAAGGATGTCCCTAACTCATCATTGCATTAGTTATGAAGCATAATAGAGAGTTCTTACACTTGAAATGATTTTCCTAGGCTGTTCAATACCCGGGTACCCCATCTTTGTCGATTGCCTCACCTTCTCCTTTACTTTTGCCCTCTTTCGGGTTGTTTTACTTTTGAGAATTGAATCTTGTCACACATATCACTATTCATCTTTTATATAGTTAAGAAGCAAATTAAGTATTTTTATTCCCTTTTCCCTGTGGATACGATACCCCACTCACCTGGGATTTATTACGTCGACAACTCCGTGCACTTGCGGGGAGCCCTGTCAGTGCTAATTCATGTGTATTTGTGTTCTTTTGCGCATGTCGGGTTGCGAAGCTAAATATTGCGAAAAGAAGCCAATGTAGATCGTGAATGCACTATTTGATGAAATCTTGGGAAGGAACAAACGTGAAGACACAAGTCAGGCTCAAGATATGAGAATGTGTGCCAACCTCCAGTTATTCAAGCGAGTATAATGATGTAGAAGGGCACAGAGACAGTCACATTCAAGTATCCCGATTTGTCCATTGATAGCATGATCTTCACCAATGAGGCCGTTTATTGAAGAACCGACGTGATCTACGGCGTAAACGTGTGCCCGTTTATGTTACCTCAATGAAAAACATGGATTCGGGAGTGTTTATGGGCGGTACTATAGCAGGTACTGTAGTCAAACAATGAAGCAATTTACTGTAGCAATATTGTTCACGGCCGACTGAAAGTGTGATTTCCAGAGAATCCACACGAGCGTGTGGAAATTCCCCACGCCCGTGTGGATGCCCGATTCTAACTCTTTTAAAGTTGTGATTCAGCTCGATTTTCAGCATCATTCTTTCCATCTTTTCTCCAATTTTGGAGAGACTTGCGGCTAGGGTTTAGAGAGCTATTGGCAAGGCTTTTGGAGGGGTTCTAAGCCTTCAACACCGTGATTTTCTTGAAAGATAGCTATTGAGGGAGCTTTCTTCGGCACCGATCCGACGAGGTGTGCCCTAGGCTTTACAAGGGAACCTTTGAAGAAGGCGCGTCCACTCCACAAGACCATCGATGCGACTATCGAGGGGGTTTTCCTATGGACTATTTGTTTTTACTTTTGATTCTACGATTGATTGTATCTTGGTCCATTGAGAGCTAAACCCCTAGTGGGTACTTTGATTAGTGAACCCTAGGATGCATTTGTTTCATTAAACCTTTTATTATGCTTTCCTTAATTGATGTTTAAATTGAGTTCCAATCTTGAATACTTGATTGTTTGAATAATCCCTTAGAGTGATACTAGGATTGAGAGTTCACCTTGGTAACCCTTGTGAGTGAGTGACACACCATGAAGGTTAGAAAAAGCTAGATTGGAGAGGGTTGAGAGGGTGATTCGAGAGGTAGCGGAGCGTCCCCTTTCCCCTTCAGTATGATTTATCCTACCTGCATTTCCTCGAGTTCTTTACGGTCACAATAGAATGAAGTGCTAGAGGATGAACTCCGCGAGGCTTAGTTGTGCGAGCGACAGAGTGAAGCGTTGAAGTGAACTCTAGTATCTAGGGCTTAATTGTGACTAATAGCCTTTAACCTGGACTAAAGGGTTAGGTCTACACATAGGAATAGGGTTTATCACATGCAATCCTTAAAACTCCATGCAACTTTATATAGTGTGAGGTGTTAAGACTGTTCGATATCTCCACCGGGGCATAGTATAGAGTTAGTCATGGTTGACCTTAGATTTGGGACCATGTATTGTAGGATCTCCATGACTCATTAATGCATTAGTTAGGAAGCATAATAGTTGGTTTTGCACTTGAAACGATTATCCTTGGCAGAACAGTATCCGTGTACCCCACTTTATATCGATTGCCTTTTCTCTTACTTATTTGTGCTTGTCTTTCTTGTTCTTTTATTCTTGTTCACATCATACTTTATCAACACAATCATTGTTCATCTTCACTTGGTTAAGTAGCAACTTATGTATTTTTATTCCCTAATCCCTATAGATACGATACCCCACTCATCTGGGAAATTATTACTTGACAAACTCGTGCACTTGCGGGTCACACGCAAGGGGCGTTGTCATCATCGTAAGGCTTAAAACAAACTCGCTATCACAACTTACTGAAAAGGGAGATAACCTCCACCACAGAATCAGTCAGGGTTCGAAATACAACCAGAAAGTACAAATACAAGAACAGTACATAAAAATCAAGTCTGGTGGATCCATAAAGTTTACATGCACACTACAAACTAACCTAGACAAGAAAAAAAGGTCAGTCAATCTACTGCCTGCCCAGCACAACCTAGTCCAATGTCGCAGCCTGAGGAAGAAGAATAGAGAGTACTAAGTAACAGATGTTACCGAGTGAGTGGTGACATCATAGATATAACAGAGTAGTAAAGCATTCCAAATAGTAATTACCACAATAATAATAACATATAAAAGTAGATCCATGTATTCAACAAGTGAATAGATAACACAATAATTCATAAATAGTACAGGTAAGTAACATTTTCCAACACATTGAGCACCACTCAAAATACAGGCTAGCCTAAAATAATTCCCAAGCTAGTCGTGGCCGCGACTAGCTATGGGACCACGAAGGTGTTTTAAGACTTTTAAAATTCACAATACTTCCTTCCTTGGTGTTGGCCACTTAGATTCCCGTGTGATGACGCCGGGTTTCTCACATAGAAAGACCCCGTGTCAATGGCTCCGCGCACCTCTTGACCAGGGTAAACTCATGGTTGACCATGCCGCGTCCCATTAGGCCAGATTGTGGGACCCCCCCACTACATTAGCGAACTAAAGTCCATGTCACCATAAAAATCCAAATGCCACAATGCAATTCTTTCCAATTCCAACTCGAGGAATCAAGCATACGATGTTTAAATACAGAAATATACATCAATCCATATTCCATTTGCATGTAAAATACATTTACATGTAAACATGTTTCTTTCAATATAAGTATTTATAAATATACTATAATCATTTTTGCCAAATAACTCCATTGTCAAAATATCTATATATATATATCATCAAGCGAAATTGTATTTATCATCAAATTTATATCATATAAAGAACTACTATAATAGTCTTATTAAATCTATGTAATTAATAATTAAACCACTCACTGAACCAGTGGTCTCGCATCAGAGCGCTCACAGGTTGGCAATTTCCTTCCCCTAGGAGGAAGCTTTGCCACCTAGAGTAAAACAAGGAATCCAAGAACAAATGAACACAAGAATAGAAACTAAAATGCATGTGAATGCTAGGTTACATGTCGAACATGTAACTCTAGGGTTTTAGGGGAAACGATGTCATTTTGGACCCAAACGACCTCAAATCAAAGTAAAACAAGTTACGAAGAATTCCAATGAAGAAGGGCTTCGATTTGGACCAATGAAAGACAAGAAAAGGCCAAGGTTTTTTTTGTGCTACAGTAATTTCGGGATTTGCTGCAGCGCCACAAATCTGCTACAGTGGAACCGCCTTTGTTTTCAATGGTTTCTCATCGATTTACAACACCAAAACACAAAATATTTTTACAAGCATACACACAAATGAATATCAACAACATTGGCTTCGATTTGAGCCCAAAAACAACTCAAACCAAGGTTTATTTCTAGGATTTTTGAGAATTTCAAAAATGATGAAATACGAAGAAAATACGAAGGAAAAACCTTGGATCGAAGCCTTACCACACTTAAGAGCTTGGGAGGAATGATTTTTAGGCTTTGATTCGAAGAAAAAGCTCGTGGACGAATTCTTTTTTTCAAAATTTGGTGATCGGCCTAAATGAAGAAAAAGAATGAAAACAAGAAGATAAGAAAGGAATGAGAAACAAAGAAGCCACGTTGCTTCTTATCCTTTCAAATTTTCAGATTTTCATTTTTTTTAAGAAAATGGAAATTACCAAAATGCCCTTACTAATTAAAAATGAAAAGAAATGAGTCCAAAACACCGTTTTGCCCTTGGTTTTCGCCTGGTTTTCACACAACCTACTGTGCACTCATGCAAGGATGCCACTAGTGCAAAATAACTATTTTACCCCTAATGCATGCACAAAATCAAAAAAAGAGGCTAAAGGTCAAAAATCTGGATAGGGTACCACACCATAAGTTTCTGTCAAGCATATAGTTATGTTTATAATGGAAAGTCTTGACATATGAGTTTAATACATGATTATGTGAGGAAATTAATTAAAGATGGAATTACCTCCCTCAAATTGAAATCTTATAAGAATTTGGCTGATCCTTTCACTAAACCTCTTACAAGAGATTAAGTAAAATCAACATCTAAAATGATGGGCTTAAAACTCCTAGATTAATGCACCAATGATGGCAACCTTAACAAAAATTATGAAATGAGTAAATCTTAGGTTCAAAGGGTAAAAACAAGTCATTAATTAATGGATGCTTACGTACTTAAATTTGATTGGCCAAATTGTGATAAAAGTACTTATTGTCACTATTCTAAGGGTTGAGTATTAAAACTCATAATGAAATTCAGTTTTGGGAACAAGTGTTTTAAAAGTGACAAAGACACTGGAAGAATTTCACCTATGTGAACTTAGAAGTGGTGCCACTTCAATTGAAAGTTAAAGAGTTCCTTTCATAAAAGTTCATGAAAATTGATAGCACATGGCCATAATAAGTGCTAAGCAAGTCGTTTTATTGGAACAAAAGGATACAATGGTTATGTGTTTAAGAATACCGGTGTTATCACAAGAAATAACTAGTTCAAAGCTTCATTCTACTAGAGGATTTTGATTACACTTTGTGTTATTATACTAAAATAATGTTCAAATCGAAAGATACATTATTTTATTCAGAAGCATGCTATTTGATCTTCTATAGAATAGAAATTCAATTTTGAACAAGTAGGGGATTGTTAGAAAATTTTATAATAATTAGGTTATTAATAAAATTATTATTATCATATTGTTCAAATTTGAATATCTAATCTATATAAAAGATATTTTAATTATCAAAAGTGTGCATTTTATCTGTTATTTGTCATTTAAAAAAGAAAGATATCTACTCATTTATATATAACAACTTACATCTCTTCGTTATTATATGATACTTTGCATCTATTCATAAACTATTAACACAAATAGAAAGGTTAGTTTTCAGACATAACAAGCAATCTTAAGTTAAAAAAAAAAAAAAGAGAAGATCAATACCCACTTTCTTTTTTCAATTCTCGTTTTCTCTTCACTGGTGCTGGGTGCAAAAAAACAAAGGCTTGTCTTATCCACTAAAGCTATTTGCATTCAAATCTGACAAGGTCCCCTTGCGTATATCCCGCAAGTGCACGGGTTTGTCGAAGTAATAATCCCGGATAAGTGAGTATCGTATACACAGGGAGTAGGGAATAAAAACACTTAATTCACTTCTTAGCTATGTGAAAGATGAATAGTGATATGTGTGACAATGATTCAATTCTCAAAAGTAAAAACAACAAGTAAGAGAGCACAAGTAAATGAGACGGTAAGACAATCATTTCAAGTGTAAGAACCATCTATTATGCTTCCTAATCAATGCAAGTGAATCGTGGAAATCCTTAATTAGATAGTCCCAAATCTAAGGTCAACTATGCCCAACTCTATACATGTCCTGGAGGAGAGATTGAATAACCTCTCAACCTCGCACTCGCATAGAATTGCAATAAGTTCTAGGGATTCTAAGTGATAAATCTCTTCCTAATTGTAGACCTAACCCTTTGGTCCAGGTGGAAGGTCCCTAACCACAATTATGCCTTTGATACTAAGATCACTTCTGCGCTTTACTCTGTTGCAACCACAACTAAGCCCCACCGGAAGGTCATCCCTTAGACCATTCACTCTATTGTGGCCGCAAAGAACTCGAGGAACGGAGGTAGAATGTAACACATCGGAGGGGAAAGGGGACGCTCCTGTACATCTCGACTCACCCTCTCAACCCTCTCCAACCTAGCTTTGTCTAACACTCGTGGTGTGTCACTCACTCACAAGGTTACCAACAAGAACTCTCAACCCTAGTGTCACTCTAGGGGAGTATTCACACAATCAAGCATTCAAGGTTGGAACTCACAATAAACATCAATTAATTGAAAGCATAATAAAGAGATTCAAAGAAATGAATACATCCTAGGTTTCACAAATACCAAAGTACCCACTAGGGGTTTAGCTCTCCATGGATCTAAGTACAATCAAAGAAATAGAATGTAAAAACAATGAATCCATAGAAAACCCCCTCGATAGTCGTGTCGATGATCTTGTGGAAAGTCCTCTACTCGTCGTCCAAAGATCCCCTTGTCCGGTATAGGATACACCTCGACGGAAGCTCCCCTACCAACCTTCTTCCAAAGAGATGACGATGTCAAAGCCTTAGAACCTCTCCAAAACCCTAGCCAATACCTCTCAAAACCCTAGCCGAAGCCCTCTCTCAAGTTGCGGAAAAGATGGAGAAAAGAATGCTGAAATCGAGGCTGAATCGGCTTTAAATAGGGCTGGAATCAGGGGTTCCACACGCCCCTGTGGACGTCCATGTGGATTTTTCACACGGGCATGTGGAAATTCCACACGCCCGTGTAGATTCTCTATTCTGCAGCTTTCTCAGCCGGCTGTGAACAGTGCTACTACAGTACTTCACTGCATTGCTCTGCTACAGTATCCGGCCTGAAATACTTCCCGAATCCATACTTTCATCGAGGTAACGCAAACGGGCACACGTTCACGTCGTGAATGCTTGAGTAAGACTGCCCTTGTGCCCCTCCAAATGGTTATGCTCACTCAAATACGAGGAGGTTGGCACATACTCTAGCTTCTCACACCCGACTTATGTCTTCGAGTTTTAACCTTAGCAAGATTTCTTCCAAAATCGGTGCATTATGATCCACATTAGCTTCTTTCCTTCATAATCGGCCTCACAACCCTACCTGCATAAAAGTAACATAAAAACACACATATTAGTGTAAACACCCGAGAAATGTAATGCTTAACATAAGGAAAGAATACTTCTCATTCATATTGCACAAGCACTTATCAAACTCTCCCACACGTAAGCTTTTGCTTATCCTCCAAAAATTAAACATTTTGTGCATAGATGAAGGAAATATTGGAAGTGCTTGGCCTTAGGTTCACCAAAGTATGCAAAGAGAGCATTCTACAAGTAAGGGAAACTTCAACACTAAACATAGAAAATTGAAGCTCTAGCAAAACTTGAATCAAAAAGGACAACAAACCGGAAATCATGAAAGTGTGTGTACTCACTCAAGTCAACCCAAAGTATACTCCTCAAGGCTCTAAGTACAAGGGACTTATTTATCGACGACAAGAAAACAACACCAATTTCGAAGAGGGTAGTAGCTTCACACATTCTCTAAGGTAACCCTTTCCCAAGCGGCCGCTAAGGTGGCTTTCACACTTTCGAGGTGGTAGCTCTTTCTACCGGAGTGGTAGCTTTCACTCATCCAATGAGATAGCTCTTTCTCTCATTAGGGCATAACTACTATCTGACTTATGAGAGTAGCTTTCATACTTCATAGGTGGTAGCTCTTTCCACCCAAAATGCAAAATAAACAAGAAAACTATTTTGTTCCTTCTTTTCAATTTCATTTTTTCATTTTTTTTAACACAAGAAACAACTATAACTTGTCCCTTTAACATCGAGTATGAGTTTCCAAAGAGTTTAAAGAGTGACTAGTGCAACGAATGTAAATCGAGCAAAAATTCCTAGAAATTCAAATAAAACTAGAGCATGAAGACATTCAATGTTGAAAATTCTTCTAAACTCAAGAATCCAATCAATGCAACTAAGGTGAACCGCCATTGGCTATGTGAGCATGTATATACGAGGGGACAAGACCATCTCCATGCATACACGAGGGGGTTGAGTGAAGCTCAATAAAAGCAAAATAACTCGAGTATATAAAAGATAGAACAAGGAATACAACTCAAGATGCAAAATGAAAATATATTTCTGAGTGAACAAGTCCAAAATAAAAGTGCATAAAAGTAAAGAAATGGAAATAATATCAAATGTCGGTGTCGCGCTCTGGGGCCTCTGCTGGTGCTGGTGGTGAGGAAGTACATGGTTGGTCCACCAGTGCTGGTATAGGTGATGGGAAGATGCTGGAAATGCCGAAGGGGCCTGAGGAGTCCTCGGTCGCAAGACAAATGATGAGGCAATGCCTCGCTCTAAGATCAGCTATAGTGCGTCAAAACGTGCCATGAACTCTGTGTACTGAGCAGCCTACGTGGCCCTGATGTCGGCAATCTCTTCTCGGGCCTCAATGACCTCTGTCTGTATCACTCCTAAAGCACTCTCGAGCCTCTCAAAGCGATCATGGGCTCGAGATGGTGAACACATACGTACGGGGGGCGCATCCTCTGTCATTGGGGTGCCTCAGTCTCCATCGGTGCTGGCTGAGGCTCGGGAGCAGGCTGAGATGCTCCGGCCTCATCACCCTCGTCTACAGTTGTCTCTGGAGTCGATAGAACTAAGGCGTAAACCCCTGTTTGAACTCTCCGTACCATCCCCATCAATCTCAGTGTTTCCATGCCCAAGGGAGCATGTATAGTCACTTTCTCATCCCCTCTAATCGAGTCAAGTAATCCCATACCAACGACTAATCTCGTGATATAGGGGCCTGAGAAAATTACTCCAAGTCTAGCATGCTGCCCCTGGTGTCGTATGTACTCTGCCAAGATATGCCCTAAGTGTATCGGTGTACGCCGCACCATCGAGTATAGATATAAAAGCTCTTGTCGACTAAACACACCAGTACTGTCGCCTCGCCCGCTCACTGGTCTACTCAGAATAGCGTGAATGTATCTGTAGCTAGGGCGAGAAAGGCAACTGGCCTTCGAAACCCTAGGCTCATACTGCCTAACAAGGTCCCCTTGCGTATATCCCGCAAGTGAACGGGTTTGTCGAAGTAATAATCCCGGGTGAGCGGGTATCGAATCCACAGGGAGTAAGGAATAAAAATACTTAATTCGATTCTTAGCTATATGAAAGATCAATGATGATGAGTGTGATGATGATTCAGTTCTCAACAATAAAAGCAACAAATAAGAGAGCAAAAGTAAAGAAGGGGAAAAGGAAATCGATAAAAATGGGGTACCCAGATAATGTTCCGCCTAGGATAATTGTTTCAAGTCTTTCAAGAACTTCACATACTTGGGCATTTTGGCCAATGCCTCAACAAAAGGAATATTGATGTGGAGTTGCTTGAATAAACTCAGGAACTTCTTGTACTGTTCATCCCCTTGGTCATTTTTCAATCTATAGGGATAAGGGATTCTTGGCTTGAAAGGTGGGGGTGCCACATCTTTCTCTTTGATTGTCCCCTCTTCAACCTCTATAACCTCGGGTGCATGTTCTTTTGGCTTCTCACTCGGAAGCCTACCTTCAACCTCACGACCACTTCTCAAAGTGATCGCCTTCACATGCTCTCTGGGGTTGGTTTCTGTGTTGCTTGGTAAACTTCCATGTGGCCTTTCAGAGAGACACTTCACAATTTGACCCACCTGGTTTTCAAGGTTATGCAAAGAGGCGGTGTGGTTGCGAAGTGTAGCCTCGACTCATTCAAATCTTCTATTTGCAGATTGCACAAATCTAGCCAAGTGCTTCTCTAAGTCCGTCATTCGGGTTTCCAAACCTGAGACTCTGTTTTCCACCTAAGGGGCTTGTTGTTGTTGTTGGAAACCCGGTGGTCCCATGGCCTTTTGTGGACCCTGATTACTATATGAAAAATAGGGATGGTTCTTCCAACCCGCATTGTAGGTATTGCTATATGGGTTTCCGTGAGGTCTCATGCCATTACCTACAAAATCAACATTCTCCACTGAAAAAACATCACCGATAGAGATCGGGCAATCGAAGGGAGCATGTCCTCCACCACACTCGGTACAATTGGTCACGACCGTCACTCTATTTGAAGTTAGAAAATCTAACTTCTTACTCAAATTTTCCACTTGAGCAGCCAATGAAGTTACAGCATCTATCTCATGGAGACCGGCCACCTTTTTCTTCTCCCTAGCATTCCATTGGTAGCTGTTTAACCCCATTTCTTCAATCAGCTGACAGGCCTCATCGGGGTCTTCCTACCTAAGGTACCTCCTGCTGCCGCATCCAAGAGTTGCCTTGTACTCAGGTTCAAACCATTGTAAAAGGTTTGAACAATCATCCACTCCGGGAATCCCTGTTGCGGGTACTTCCTCAGGAGTCCCTTTAACCTTTCCCATGTCTCAAATAGAGACTCCAATTCCAACTGAACAAGGGATGTGATCTCATTCCTAAGCTTTGCTGATTTTCCAGGAGGGAAATAACGAGCTAGAAAAGCTTCCACCATCTCCTCCCATGTGGTAATTGACGCTGTAGGTAACGAGTGCAGCCACTGCTTCGCTCTCTCCTTTAGGGAAAATGGGAAGGCTCTCAATTTGATGTCATCATCCGTAACCCCATTTATCTTTAGCATATCACACACCTCGAGGAAGCTTTCTATGTGACTATTTGGATCTTCATCGGTCAAACCATTGAATTGTGCGGACTGCTACAACATGTGGATGAATGCCGGCTTCAACTCAAAGTTCTGAGCTGTAATCGGGGGACGCACAATACTCGATTGTGTCCCAAACACTGAAGGTCTGGCATAATCGGATAATGTTTGCTGTTGTTCATTCTTTTCTGCCATGTTTTTAGATTCTTCTGCTTCTAAATCGGCTGGATTAGACTATTCTTGCATAGGCTCTTTCCTTTTTCTTCTAAGTGTACGTTCAATCTCGGGATCCCCTTCAATCAATATTGAGGGATTCCCTCGGGTCATAACCTTGAGCTGCACCCAAAAAGAAAGAAAAAGAAATAAGAATGATGAGAGAATAAGAAAATATGAAATAGAATGTATGGTGAAATAGCTAAGAAAACAAAGTGCAAAGTATCTCTAAACTTGACAAGGTCCCCTTGCGTATATCCCGCAAGTGCACGGGTTTGTCGAAGTAATAATCCTGGGTGAGTGGGTATCCAGTCCACAGGGAGTAGGGAATAAAAACACTTAATTCAATTTTTAGCTATGTGAAAGATCAATGATGATGAGTGTGACAATGATTCAGTTCTCAACAATAAAAACAACAAATAAGAGAGCAAAAGTAAAGAAGGGGAAAAGGCAATCGATAAAGATGGGGTACCCGGATAATGTTCCGCCTAGGATAATTGTTTCAAGTACAAGAACCGTCTATTATGCTTCTTAATCAATGCAATGGTGAGTCACGGAAATCCTTAATTACATAGTCCCAAATCTAAGTTCAACTATGCCTAACTCTATACATGTCCCAGAGGAGAAATCGAACAATCTCAACATCTCACACTCGTATAGAGTTGCAATGAGTTCTAGGGATTCCAAGTGATAAATCTCTTCCTAATTATAGACCTAACCCTTTGGTCCAGGTGGAAGGTCCCTAACCACAATTGAGCCCTAGATACTAAAATCACCTCAACGCTTCACTCCGTTGCACGCGCAACTAAGCCCCAGCGAAAGTTCATCCCTTCGACCATTCACTCTATTATGACCGTAAAGAACTCGAGGAACGGAGGTGGAATCTATCACGTCAGAGGGGAAAGGGGACGCTCCTGTACCTCTCGACTCAGCCTATCAACCCTCTCCAACATGGCTTTGTCTAACACTCGTGGTGTGTCACTCACTCACAAGGTTACCAACAAGAACTCTAAACTCTAATGTCACTCTATGGGAGTATTCACACAATCAAGAATTCAAGGTTGGAACTCACAATAAACATCAATTAATTGAAAGCATAATAAAGAGATTCAATAAAACAAATACATACTAGGGTTCACAAATACCCAAGTACCCACTAGGGGTTTAGCTCTCCATGGAGCTAAGTACAATCAAAGAAATAGAATGTAAAAGCAATGAATCCATAAAAAAACCCCCTCAATAGTAATGTCGATGGTCTTGTGGAGAGTCTTCAACTCGTCACAAGGGATCCTTTGTCCGGCCTAGGATACACCTCACCGGATCGGTGCCGACGAAAGCTCTCCCAATAACCTTCTTCCAAACGACGCGCGATGTTGGAGCCGTAGAACTTCTCCAAAAACCTAGCCAATACCCCTCAAAACCCTAGCCAAAGCCCTCTCTCATGTTGCGGAGAAGATGGAGAAAAGAATACTAAAATCGGGGCTGATTCGGCTTTAAATAGGGCTAGAATCGGGCGACTACACGGGCGTGGATGCTTCGCGGTCGCGTGCGCAATTTCCACACGGGCGTGGATAATTTCCACACGCCTGTGTGGATTCTCTGAACTCCTGTTTTCTCGGCCGGCTGTGAACAATGCTGCTACAGTACTTACTGCAGGGTTGCTACATTGCTCTGCTACAGTATCCGGCCTGAATAGCTTCCCGAATCCATACTATCATCGGAGTAACGCAAACGGGCACACGTTCACGTCGTGGATCACTTGCTTCTTCAATGATAGGAACGTTGGTGGAGCTCTTGTTCTATGTGCATAAGTCGGAATGCTCGAGTGTGACTGCCTTTGTGCCCCTCCAAATGGATGTGCCAAACTCGAATACCAGGAGGTTGGCACACACTCTAGCATCTCACATTGACCTATGTCTTCGCATTCGAACCTTACCAAGATTTCCTCTAAAATCGGTGCATTGTAATCCACATTGGCTTCTTTACTTCATACTTAGCCTCACAACTCTACCTGCACGAAAGTAACATAAAAGCACACATATTAGTGTAAAAACCTGAGAAAAGTAATGCTCAACATAAGGAATGAATGCTTTGCATTCATATCGCACAAGCACTTATCACTGCCCCTGCCCATATAATACGGTGTACGCATGTTGTGGAGTCAAACTCCCAGGATAATCTGGTGGCAGCTGCTCATACTCCTCTGTCTCAGTATAAGCCGCATCATATAACTCCATCAAGATCGCAAACTGAGTCATACTCAAGCTATGATGCTGCCCGAGGGCTCTGAACTAAATAGTACCAATGTTGTCGAAACTGGAGTATGAGCGATCGAACTCGAACGAGGCTAACACCTCGAGCGTTAGTGTGCGGATGGCCGGGTCTCTGATCGATAGTAAATGGTCCCAGCTACCAACTATAAGCATACCCTCGATCTCGTCTGCCATATCCTCAGCTAACTGAATCTCCCTAATTGTGCTAACGTGAGGGATCCTGGTCTGGCCAAATCTGAGGATAGACAACCGCTCGAACCTCGCCTTATGCTCAGGAATGGTAAAACTCATACTCTCGGGTTCGGGAGATGGCTCACACGGACGCTTATCAGCTTGTTTCTTCGACCGAGGTACCATAATCTGCAAAAATTTGAAAGGCAATTGATCAAACAAGTTAATTAACAAATACTGCAGAAATCCACACGGTCGTGCGGAATTTCCACACGCTCGTGTAGATCCCCTGGGCGTGAAAATCGCACGGCCCCGCCCCAAAAATCCAAAAATACAACGTACAATTACTTCTAACTCCATTCTAAACATGAATAACCATTCTAAATGAAGAAACAAAGCATTATTAACTAGATTCATCGAAGAAAATCATGAATTTACAAAGATAATCAAGAATAGGGCTTACCGCTGAGTTGAGATGAGATAATTTAGATTCGGCCGGAAAACCTCGTAAAAATCCTACCAAATCGGCGCTAAGGGGTCAGGATATGATGTGAGAGTTCTCCCACATTAACGGAGGATGTGAAGAAGAAGAGGAACGGCTATCCTTTAAAAAGATATCGTGCCTCTTGGCGTTCTGTGCATCTTCACGGGCATGCAGAAATTACCCACGCCCATGCGCCTCCATAAAAGAACCACACAGGGGCAGTTGCACGCCCCTGTGTGCTCTCGGTAAAACCCATTCCTCTGAACGCTCTCGCACGGGCGTGCGAAAAATACCCACGCCCGTGCGCCCGACCCACAGGAGCAGCTGTACAACCCTGTGGCTTCTCTAGACATCCGAGAAAATTCCTAAGTGTTCCGCACGCTCGTGCGGAAATGCCACACGTGCGTGGACATTCACAGGTCCACTTGACAGGGGCAAACGCACGTCCCTGTGCCTTCTCGGGATGGAGAGAGCTCCCCTGCAAAGATTCGCACGGGCGTGTGGAAATTATCCACGCCCATGCAAAATTCACAAGGTCACCCACATGGACGAGTTCACGCCCCTATGTGCTCTCAGGATAATCTGCCAAACTCTGCAAAAAATCAGACGCCCATGCGAAAACTACCCACGGGCGTGCGATATTCGCATGGTCGTTCACAGGGACAACCGCACGCCCTTGCGCCTTCTCTGGATGAGCTCATAGTGTAAGTCCACGGGCGTGCGGAAATAACACACGGCCGTTCGTTTCCCTGGATGCCTTAGAAAAACATGCAGGCTCTACAGGAAATTTCTGAACATGTTTACACACTCAGAGCCTGCCCTATTAAGCAAGTTTTACCAGTGAAAAACATGAAATAAAGCTCAAACGACCCAACTTCGCCAAATCAACATGAAAACACATGATGAATACTCAAAACCTCAAATAAAATCATAGCACAAGCATCGAAAAATCAAGACACCAACACTCAACAATTTATACATGCAAAATACTACATTATTCGACTAAGAAAAACCGGAAACGCTTGGGTTGTCTCCCAAGAAGCGCTTGTTTAACGTCACTAAGCTTGACGTACCTTGTCTTACCTCACGAGGGCTCATAGATGAATGTTGCCCTCTTACCCATGACTTGGAAGCATGATGAGCACAATCTCTTGAAGGTAGAGGGTGTATTATCAGGCTTAGGGCCACCTAGCAATGGTTCATCCAACTTTTTCGGTTCACGTACGTCTCCAATAGCCTTGGAACATTTCCGGTGGCGTCTCCTAGCCCTCTTCATTTTCCGAAGCACCTTCTTCAAGTTCCCCGGGGTAGATGGGACTTCTTTCGTCGAACCAAGCACCATGACTTCTTCATAATCCTCCTCTTGGTCGAACAAACCCTCGTACGGGTCTGGATTGAACATTTCATGCATGTATTCATCAATAATCTCATCAGTAGTGTCTAGAAAATATAAAGTGTCATCAAAATCAAGAGAATGCCGCATGGCTTCAGCAAGGCAGTATGTGAGCTTGTCATCTCCAACTCTCAAAGTTAGCTCTCCGCTATCCATGTCAATCAATGCCTTGGAAGTCCGTAAGAATGGCCTCCCAACTATCAAGGGTATATCCGCATCCTCATCGACGTCTAGCACCACAAAGTCTACAGGAAATATATACTTGTCCACCTTGACAAGTACATCTTTGATGATACCCCTCGGATGTCTCACAGTTCGGTCTGCCAATTGCAAAGTCATCTGAGTGGGCCTAGGTTCACCCAAGCTTAACTTTCGAAAGAAGGTGTATGGCATGACGTTGATGCTGGCCCCTAAGTCCGCCAATGCCATTTCTTCACCCATATTGCCAATGCTACACGGAATGATGAAGCTTCTCGGGTCTTTCTTCTTGCTTGGCATGTTCCTTTGCAACACCGCCGAGCATGAAGCATCTAGAATCACCGAAGCACTTTCCTCCAACTTCCTCTTGTTGGTCAATAAGTCTTTCAAGAACTTTGTATACTTAGGCATTTGGCCCAATGCCTCAACAAAAGGAATATTGATGTGCAGTTGCTTGAACAAACTCAGGAACTTCTTGTACTGTTCATCCCGTCTTTGACCTCTATAACCTCGACTGCGTGTTCTTTTGGCATCTCACTCGGATGCTTACCTTCAACCTCATGACCACTTCTCAAAGTGATCGCCTTCACCTGCTCTCTAGGGTTGGTCTCTGTATTGCTTGGCAAGCTTCCATGTGGCCTTTCAGAGAGAGACTTCACAATTTACCCCACCTGATTTTCAAGGTTATATAAAGAGGTGGTGTGGTTGCGAAGTGTGGCCTCAACTGATTCAAACCTTGTATTTGCAGATTGCACAAATCTAGTCAAGGCCTTCTCCAAATCATTTATTCGGGTTTCCAAACCTGAAACTCTGTTTTCCATATGCGGGGCTTATTGTTGTGGCTGGAAACCTGGTGGCCCCATGGCCTTTGGTGGACCCTGATTGCTCCGTGAGAAATTTTGATGATTCTTCCAACCTGGATTATAGGTATTGCTATTTGGGTTTCCTTGAGGTCTCATGCCATTACCTACAAAATCGACGTTCTCAACCGAAGATGCATCACCAATAGAGATCGGGCAATCGGATGGAGCATGCCCTCCACCATACCCGTTGTAATTCGTCACGGCCGCTACTCTATTTGAAGTTAGAAGATCTAACTTCTTACTCAAATTTTCCACTTGAGCCGCCAATGAAGTTACTGCATCTATCTCATGGAGACTGGCCACCTTTTTCTTCACCCTAGCATTCCATTGGTAGCTGTTTAACCCCATTTCTTCAATTAACTGACGGGCCTCATCGGGGGTCTTACTACCTAAGGTACCTCCTGCAGCCGCATCCAAGAGTTGCCTTGTACTCGGGTTCAAACCGTTGTAAAAGGTCTGAACAATCATCCACTCTGGAAATCCGTGTTGCGGGCATTATCTCAGGAGCTCCTTGAACCTTTCCCATGTCTCAAATAGAGACTCCAATTCCAACTGAACAAAGGATGAGATCTTATTCCTAAGCTTCACGGATTTTCCGGGAGGGAAATAACGGGCAAGAAAAGCTTCTACTATTTTCTCCCATGTGGTAATTTATGCTCTAGGTAATGAGTGTAGCCACTGCTTTGCTCTCCCCTTTAGGGAAAATGGAAAGGCTCGCAACTTGATGGCATCATCCGTCACCCCATTTATCTTCAGCATATCACACACCTCAAGAAAACTCTGTATATGACTGTTTGGATCCTCATCTGCCAAACCATTAAACTGGGCGGATTGCTGTAACATGTAGATGAATGCCGGCTTCAGCTCGAAGTTCTGAGTTGTAATCGGGGGACGCACAATACTCGATTGGGTCCCCAACACTCAAGGATTGGCATAATCGGAAAATGTCCGTTGTTGCTCATTCTGTTCTGCCATGTTTTCAGATTCTTCCACTTCTAAATCAGCTAGATTAGACTGTTCTTGCACAGGCTCTTTCCCTTTTCTTCTGAGTGTACGTTCCGTTTGGGATCTCCTTCAATCAATATTGAGGGGTTCCCTCGGGTCATAACCTGGAGCTGCATCGAAAAAGAAAGAAAAAGAAATCAGAACGATGATAGAATAAGAAGATATGAAATAGAATGTATGGTGAAATAGCTAAGAAAACAAAATACAAAGTATCTTTAAATGTCCACTACCCGGCAATGGCGCTAAAAACTTTACAAGGTCCCCTTGCGTATATCCCCCAAGTGCACGGGTTTGTCGAAGTAATAATTCCGGATGAGCGGGTATCGTATCCACAGGGAGTAAGGAATAAAAACACTTAATTCTCTTCTTAGCTATGTGAAAGATGAATAGTGATATGTGTGACAATGATTCAATTCTCAAAAGTAAAAACAACAAGTAAAAGAGCACAAGTAAAGGAGATGGTAAGACAATCGATAAAGATGGAGTACCTGGATATTGCTCCACCTAGGACAATCATTTCAAGTGTAAGAACCCTCTATTATGCTTCCTAATCAATGCAAGTGAATCGTGGAAATCCTTAATTACATTGTCCCAAATCTAAGGTCAACTATGCCTAACTTTATACATGTCCCGGAGGAGAGATTGAATAACCTCTCAACCTCGCACTCGCATAGAATTGCAATAAGTTCTAGGGATTCCAAGTGATAAATCTCTTCCTAATTATATACCTAACACTTTGGCCCAGGTGCAAGGTCCCTAACCACAATTAAGACCTTCATACTAAGATCACTTCTGCGCTTCACTTCGTTGCACCCGCAACTAAGCCCCAGGGGAAAGTTATCCCTTAGACCATTCACTCTATTGTGGCCGCAAAGAACTCGAGGAATGGAGGTAGAATCTAACACATCGGAGGGGAAAGGGGATGCTCCAGTACCTCTCGACTCACCCTCTCAACCCTCTCCAACCTAGCTTTGTCTAACACTCGTGGTGTGTCACTCACTCACAAGGTTACCAACAAGAACTCTAAACTCTAATGTCACTCTATGGGAGTATTCACACAATCAAGAATTCAAGGTTGGAACTCACAATAAACATCAATTAATTGAAAGCATAATAAAGAGATTCAAAGAAATAAATACATCCTAGGGTTCACAAATACCCAAGTACCCACTAGGGGTTTAGCTATCCATGGAGCTAAGTACAATCAAAGAAATAGAATGTAAAAGCAATGAATCCATAGACAAACCCCTCGATAGTCGTGTCGATGGCCTTGTGGAAAGTCCTCTACTCGTCGTCGAAAAATCCTCTTGTCCGGTATAGGATACGCCTCGACGGAAGCTCCCCTACCAACCTTCTTCCAAAGAGATGACAATGTCGGAGCCGTAGAACTTCTCCAAAACCCTAGCCAATACCTCTCAAAACCATAGCCAAAGCCCTCTCTCAAGTTGGGGAAAAGATGGAGAAAAGAATGCTGAAATCATGGTTGAATCGGCTTTAAATAGGGCTGAAATCGGGGATCCACACGCCTCTGTGGACGTCCGTGTGGATTTTTCACACGGGCATGTGGAAATTCCACACGCCTGTGTGGATTCTATGTTCTGCTGCTTTCTCAGCCGGCTATGAACAGTGCTGCTATAGTGCTTTGCTACGTTGTTGCTACAGTACTCTGCTACAGTATTTCCCGAATCCATACTTTCATCGAGGTAACGTAAACAGGCACACGTTCACGTTGTTGATCGCTTTGCTTCTTCAATGATGGAAAAGTTAGTGGAGATCTTGTTTTATATGCTTAAGTCATAATGCTTGAGTATGACTGCCCTTGTGCCCCTCCAAATGGTTATGCTCACTCAAATACGAGGAGGTTGGCACACACTCTAGCATCTCACACCCGACCTATGTCTTCGTGTTTTAACCTTAGGAAGATTTCCTCCAAAATCGGTGCATTATGATCCACATTGGCTTTTTTCCTTCATAATCGGCCTCACAACCCTACTTGCATAAAGTAACATAAAAACACACATATTAGTGTAAAAACCCGAGAAATGTAATGCTTAACATAAGGATAGAATTCTTCGCATTCATATCGCACAAGCACTTATCAAAATCCTATGGCAATCTCAGAGGAGAGGGGTAAATAACACTTTTGGGAAAGCAATCATCAATAGATTTCAAGCATATCTATTATCTACACAAATTTCCAACAGTATGCTTGTGGAGTTTTTGGATTTTTCATAGTTTAAAATATCATTTAAATTAATTAATATGTCTTAAAGTCATATAAAAAATTCAAATAAATATACAACAAATTATTTGTTTTAAATATATAGAAATTGAAAACTTTTCCATAGCACGCAAGATGAAAATCCATAACAATGGGCAGGAAAATCAAAACCAGCAAACCCCATATGTTGTCCCCAATCAATATTCTTTTTTTGTTTTTTTTTTTTTTGTTAGCTTAATAGAGTAACTTTTTCTTGGTACCATAGTATAATAATCCCTACCCAGTCAATCTCTGTCTTTCGGCAAGTACATTCTACAAATGGATGATCATGATGATTAAGAACTTGATTGTGCATTCCACCACTATCCATTCTTACAACACAATAGTAGAAACTTATCATTTTTCTTACATTAAGCGTTACTTATATTAGATTTTATCGCTCATTCATGTGTATTTGTGTTCTTTTGTGCATTCAGGGTTGTGGAGACAAGTTTGGATGAAATGAAGCAAAAGTAGATCTTATACGAAATTGTTGATGAAGTTTTTGGATTGAACAAAGATGAAGACACAAGTTGTGCTCAAAGACATATGGGTGTGTGCCAACCTCCATTGTGCTCAAGTGAATACACAAAGTGGAGGGGCACAAAGGCAGTCACACTCATATGTTCCGACTTGTGCAACATTATCAAGAGCTTGGTCAAAGTGGTTTCATTCAAGACAAGACATGATCTACCCCATAGATGTATGCCCATTCATGTGGCCTAGATGAAAAAGTGGATTCAGGAGCATTTTGGCAAAGTACTGTCGCAAAATTACTGTAGCGGTCACTATTTTGAGGATGCAGGATTCCAACCCTATAAATATCGCTTTGAGGGTTTTATTTGGGGATCTTCTTCCTATCCTTTACCTATCGTTGGAGGCGGTCACGGCTAGGGTTTGGAGAGGCTTTTGATAGGTTTTTGGAGCGATACTACGGCATTCAACATCGAGTTCCTTTGAAGGAGAACTATTGGGGGAGCTTTCATCAGCATTGATTCGGCGAGGTGTGCCCTAGGTTTGACAAGGGAACCTTTGGAGAAGACGAGGTGGCTCCACAAGACCATCGATATGGACTACAAGGGGGTTTAATCTACGGATTGCATGCATTTACTTTCGATTTCATTGTTGATTATGTATTGCCCATGGAGACCTAAAACCCTAGTGGGTTTTGGACTTGTATATCCTAGGATTATTTATTTTCATTGACTCTTACTATGCTTGTTAAATTGATGTTTTAATTGGGTTTCAACCTTGAATTCATGTTGATTTGATTTTCCCTTAGAGTGACACTAGGGTTGAGAATCTATCTTGGCAATCCTTGTGGATGAGTGACACTCCATTAAAATTAGACAAAGCAAGGTTGGAGAGGGTCGAGAGGGTGAGTCGAGAGGTAGCGGATCGTCCCCTTTCCCTTCCAATGTGGTTTATCT
Organism: Dioscorea cayenensis subsp. rotundata; assembly: GCF_009730915.1. Classification (NCBI taxonomy): domain Eukaryota; kingdom Viridiplantae; phylum Streptophyta; class Magnoliopsida; order Dioscoreales; family Dioscoreaceae; genus Dioscorea; species Dioscorea cayenensis. The sequence continues at coordinate 11,905,303 of NC_052486.1, forward strand.
TACCTCCATGTTACAAGAGTTCTTTGCGATCATGATAGAGTGATGTGCTAAGAGACAAACTCCACTAGGGCTTAGTTGCGTAAGCAACGAAGTAAAGTGTTGAAGTAATCCTTAGTGATTGGGCTTAATTGAAACTAGGGTCTTTCGCCTGGACCAAGGTGTTAGATCTATATTAGGGAATAGAGTTTATCACTTTGGAGTCCGTAAAGCTTTAAGCAACCTTACGCAGTGTGAGTCATCGAGAGTATCCCTTTCCGCCGGGGCATAGTATAGGGTTAGTCACGGTTGACCATAGGTTTGGGACCGTGTGTCTTTGGATTTCTTCGACTCATTAAACATTAGTTAGGAGGCATAATAATTAGTCTTGCAGTTGAAACAATAGTCCTAGGGTGAGGAATGTCCGGGTACCCCATCTTTCTATCGATTACGTCTCTTTATTCCTGTTGCGTTTCCTTTCTCTTTTCTTTATTTTATTTGCATTGATATTGTTCACTTAAATCACAAATTGGTTCACTCAATCACTAAATAGCATCTCTACTTGCTTCCTAACAACTATTCCCTGTGGATATGACTACCCATTCACCGGAGTATTTTAGTACTTTGACAACCCATGCACTTGCAGTATACACACGCAAGAGGTGTGTTAGATTGTGACAAAGTAGACCTCAATTATTTTAGTCCTTAAAAGCTAATAAAGCAAAAAAACAAAGATACCATGACACTATATATGGATAGAACCAAGCTATCTTTTTCATTTCATAATACTTAAAAACTGCACAGATCCTCCACAAGTGAATATTTTCGGAGGCAACCTTTGACCCACAAAATAAATTTTCAAATCGAGAAAATTCTTTCTTGCTTTTGCTTTCTCTATGTAGTAGTGAAATGACATCTCATGGTGGAGGGTGCACTAACAAATGAAATATAAAGAATCTCACTCAAGGGTTGGAATGCAATTATAATACGTATATGTGTGTAAGTTGCTGGTTCATCTGAAAGGTTAGTTAAATATAACCAATGAAAGAAGAGAGCAGTATTTAAATTAATGATAATTAAGAGGATGCGCTAATTATGGGATTGGGTCTACTAAGGGCCAGGAAGGGGCATGCACCAGCCTGATCGCCTAGTGGCCATAGATTCCAACATATCTTCATAAAAGTAGAGCTTCTTTGCCAAAGTTTATGTCACTTGATGGATGATCTCCATCCTCAACTCTACTCAAATTTGCTTGCTATGGACATGGATAACCTTTTATTTCTTTTTATTTAAAATCTTTGTAATATGTTTATAACAAAATATGTTAAATATTTATTTTCATCTCGTATGCTCAATGTCAAATATTAATTTTAGTAGCAAATAAATTATGTGATGTTAACATGAAAAAAATTAATTAACTAGAAAGTTATATCATCATCCACTTCAGCTACATATTTCCTGATGAGAGAAAGTGAACAAAAAATTTATTATATGTTTTGAATCATCAGATCCCGGAAATGAATAAAAAGTTTAAGTAGAGATACCCGCTTAAACATTCTGAGGATACGATGATGAGTATAAATAATAGGCAAAATATGAGGATAAAAATAGTTTTATCCATGTGTTTTGACTGGACTACATAGAAACCAAATTATTTTATATTTCAATTCATACCAGGGTTAGATGCCGTGAAGAGAAAACTGTGTGCTTTTTAAAAATATTATAATTTTTTATTAAAAATTGTGCAGAGTGGCATTGAAACAGGCAAAACTTTTATCAACTCTAAAAAACGGTGAAAATTTTAACTTTTTTTGTGCATTTAATGAAAACATACATTAAAGCTTTTACTGTTTATCTTTTTCATTTTTGTCATTCCATTTTATTTTTGAGAAAAGTACAAAAAAAACTTGTGATTTCCAAAATTTGCAAAAATAAAGAGTGAGATTTTTTTTTTTCTGATTCTATGATGTGTGGTTTCCAGATTTGCAAAAAAGAAGAAAACCCGTTAATGGTGTTAACTTTGTCTTTGACAAGGGCAAATTTGTCCATTCATGTAAAAAATCACCGCTTGGCATAAACAACATAATTTTTTAACATGATTTTGTTTGATTTTTAGAATTTATGTTTTTTTATTGTTTAGTGGAATTTTGAAAGAGATTAATAAACTTAATATATATATATTTACGTTATATGAGTTAATTTTTAAATGAAATGATAATTTTGCCCATGTGAGTTAACATTGTTAATAGCTTAGTAACGGTGTTTTCCTCTTTTTGCAAATCTGGGAAGCCACACATCATAGAATCGGGAAAAAAACCCTCACTCCTTATTTTCCGAATCTCGGAAACCACAAGGGTTTTTTACAAACTTATCCCTTTATTTTTTCACGAAACTTTTATACTTTAGTCCCTAAAGTTTTCTAATTAAAACTCTTTTCTCAACCGTACTTAAATATCACCATTTATTAAACCAAAACAAAAATTTTTAAAATTTAAACCAACACAAAAATTTTAAAAATTTTAGGCAATAAAAATTATAATGAGCTAATGTAACACGGTGACAATTTTGACTATTAAATCCGCAACTGTCAGAAATTATGACGATTAAATCTGCAATAGTCAGAAATTATTATATTCAAACCTACAACCATAAAAAATTATGACAATGAAATCTGCAGTTGTAAAAAATCACAACGATCAAATATGTAATTGTTAGAAATTATGATAGTTAAATTTGCAATTGTCAGAAATTATGGAAGTCAAATTTGCGACTGTTAAAAATTACAATGATGAAAAGTTTTAACAAACAAAAAAATGATAATAATAAAAATTACAATGATTAAAATTTCAGCCAGCAAAAAAGGCTTTCTTAGAGAAATGCATGAAATCCTCCCCTATATAGACCTGCCATTATATTTTGATTCTTACCCTATTTACTCTATTTAAATTATTCTCTCTACAATACATTCCTCTTTTTCAAAAATGACAAAAAGATCACTTGTTTGATTTACTACAATGGTTTCATTACCACAAGTGAAGTTAGTGTTATACATTTCTCTGACAATGAACCTAGTTTCTATGTAGAGAATGATATCTCTTTAGAATCTTTAAAGACAATCATTGAAGAAAACTTAAAAAAGGCAAACGTTAAAAAGTAACACATATTAAATACATATTACCTATTTCTTCATGTCATAGTAAGGTTTGCTATTAATAATTTAAATTGCGCAACCATCGTGATGCTCGGATGATGTTCAACTACCAACAAAATTTTTTTGATATTCAAGTTCTTAAACTGTATGCAAACCTCGGTGTTGCTACTTCCACAGGTGGCTCCTCTCGACACCAATCAAAAGAGATGACAACATTCAGGATATTATGTGATAGGAGCAAACTACATCTGCGTGACTAGTTAATGAAGATGAAAGGACCTCGATAGAGTAGATAGCATAATGTTTTACCATGAAATGTTGTGTTCACTACCCCATAACAACCATCAAATGCACTAACATACTACTCCTTGCATGACCGTGCTCGCCCTGTTTTCCTTTTTCGCGTGCATGACTGATCTCGCCTATTTTCCTTTCTGCAGGCTATGCCAAAGGCTACCAAGTCATTAGGGCCCATGAGAAACCAGCGACAAACTATCCCAATGTCCCAAATTCATCAAGAGCGTTATGCATACCTATTGCACAATAAAATTGGGGCATGGCACACCAAGATGATCGTTGGTGTATACCTATTGCACAACAAAAAATTTATGCATACCTATTGTCCCAAAGTCGCACGCAGTCTGCTTTATCCATGCTTTGTTGAGTGGTACCCTTACCGGCCGGAACCACTCCACCAATAACATATCTTTACCAGAATTCCATTACCTAATGAGTATCCAGACTTTGGAGCACTTAATTTAGGGTTTACACACACACACAACATCTTTGAAGTAAGAGTGTAGCCTTTTATTGAGCATTCTTGTTATTTTGTAATCCTTGCCTCTCCCCCTTGTATGTTTAAGAAGTTCTTATCCTCCTAAGATCAGAAGTGATGCACTCATCTTTTCTTTCATTGAGCGATGTGAGTTTGCTTAAGGACAAGCAATGATTCAAGTGTGGGGGTATTTGATGAGTGCAACTTATATCATGTTTTCTTTCCCTCAATTTATGCTTGTGCTTGTCTTTTAGCATATCTACTTACACATTAGGTGCTATTTTGGGTATCTTTGTTAATGATGCAGGAATTGTGGAACTCGAACTAATCAGGACTAAATCAGGATACTAAACTAGTGAAGATTGGAGAATTTGTTAAGTGTCAAGCTCAACAAGGCATAGCACAATTGTGCTCTGTCCCTTTAAATATCCTAGCTTTATGACTACCGAGCGATAAAGCTTGCAGGGGGTGTCACCAGGCCAAACACGGTCAAAGCACGCTCGTGCTCCTCCCCCTGGAAATCTCTGGTTGGAGTTAATTTCTGCATAGCAGGAGAAGCATGCACTGGATGCTTCTAGCACAATCATGCTCAAGTAAGGCACGGTCCGAGCATGATCGCACTTCTTCAAGTTGGAGACACAAGAGAAGTGGGGCTAGCACATGGAGCTTGGCAAGGAAGATTATCTTAAAGAGAAGAGAGTTATGTCTTTTTTCTCTAGTTCTTCATCTTTGTTTTCCTCGTTGTACCCATCCAAGAGGGGCTAACCATCCATGATGCCCTGGGATGTGAACTATGTTGTTTTGTATGGTTGGACTACTTGATCTTAATGTTTATGGAGTTCTTTTTGTTTCTTGTTTTTAATCTTTTGTTTACATGACTTGATGTGTTTGATTTCCACAGTTGCTTAGGAAAAACTTGGTGTATATGGATTGCCATAGTTACAGTTACCTTGTGTGATTGCAAAACTTGATGTGTATGAAACCCATAGTTACCTTAGCAAAATTTGGTGTAATTGAGAACCATAGATGCAACATTGCTCTTGAGCACACACTTGAACTATAAAATGTATCTGGTAGGCTTTAGGATCAAGTCAACATGCTATAACTCATAGGAATCATCCCGGGGCATTGCTCTTTTGTTGTTGAATTCTCAATCCTATTCCCCCGTCACTACCATCGTTTCTTCCTTGTTAATTGTTTTAAATTTGATCTCAATCTAATTCGTGTTTAACTAAACATCAGAAGATAAATTAGTACTTTAAGTCTAGTCCCTGTGGTTTGACAACCCTGCCCCTCACGGGGTATCACTTTACTACTTGTGTGTGACCCTTGCACTTGCGGATAACACATCAAAGTTTTGGCGCCATTGCCGGGGACTGGTAACTTTTAGGAAAATTTTGATTTTGGTGATTTAGTTTGTTAATTCAGTTTATATTTGTAAATACTTGGATTCTTTCTCAATTTGATTATTAATTTAAGCCTATTTCATATTCTCATATTTGTAACCTTTTGAGTTTCCACTGATTTATTTTTTCGCATTGTTTCCATGGAGGAACTCTTGGCCACTTTGCAGAGTCACTTGCATGAGCAAAATTGTCACGAAGTAGATGCTAGTAGCCCTCGTGATGTGCAGGGTTTGGCACAAATTGTTTCAAATTTTTGTGAGCATACATCTCAGTTTAAAAAAATGTGCACAGAAATGGATTCGACCAGTGATGACCGGTTGCAGGATGTGAGGGTGAATCAAGTATTGTCCATCTTATTAGGTGTTATCACTGAGACTCTAGAAGGAGGAATTATTAATTGCTCTGTTAGTGAGGATGACGCTGCAAGTTTTGTCATAATTGTTGATAATGTTTTAGTTGCAACTATCGAACTGGAAGTCAGAAATACGATTGATGCCATCACTGATCTAATACTTTCTGGTCATTATCTCATCTAAACTTGATGCAAGTTAAAAGAAAAAATTGTTAGATTTGCTACTTATTGATAAGTGCTTGTGCGATAAGAATCCGAAGCGTTCTTTCCTTATGATGAGCATTACTTTTGTCAGGTTTTAGTGCTAATACGTGTGTATTTGTGTACTTTTATGCAGGTTGGGTTGTGAGGTCGATTATTTGTGAAAGAAGCCATTGTAGATCATTTTATGCATTATTTGGAGAAGATCTTGAGAAGGCTCAAACGCGGAGACATTAGTCAGGTTTAGAATACTAGAATGTATGCCAACCTCCTTGTATTCGAGCTAGGGCAATGATTCGGAGGGGCACGAAGGCAGTTTCATCCTAGTATTCCGGCTTGTGCATATTTAGCAAGATCTCCACCAACGTGACCGTTTATTGAAGAACCAAGACGATCTACGACGTGAACGTGTGCCCGTTTACGTTACCTCGATGAAAGCAAGATCTCCACCAACGTAGCAAGTACTGTTCACAGCCGGCCGAAGAAAGAGCAAAACAGAGGAGCTACACGGGCATGTGGAAATTCCACACACCCGTGCGTTAATTCCACAGGCCCGTGTGGAATATCCACAGGGGCGTGTGGAATCCCGATTCCAACCCTATTTAAGGCCGATTTCAGCCCTGATTTCTGGATCTTTTCCCCTATCTTTTCTTCCACCTTTCCCCATCTTTGGAGGCGCCGGCGGCTAGGGTTTGGAGAGGCTTTAGCAAGGCTTTGGAGAGGTTTGACGGCCTTTGACACCGCGTTTCCTTCGGAAGAGAGCTATTGGGAGAGCTTTCATCGGCACCGATCCGGCGAGGTATGCCCTAAGTTTAACGAGGGGACCTTTGAAGAAGACGCGGCTGATCCACAAGACCTTCGACATGAACACAAGAGGGTTTTCATTCATGGATTGCTTCTCTATACTTTTGATTTCATTATCTATTGTATTTTTCTCCATGGAGAGCTAAACCTCTAGTGGGTACTTGGGTATTTGTGAACCCTAGGATGTATTCATTTCTTGGAATCTCTTTATTATGCTTTCAATTAATTGATGTTTATTGTGAGTTCCAACTTTGAATGCTTTATTGTGTGAATACTCCCCTAGAGTGACACTAGGGTTGAGAGTTCTTGTTGGTAACCTTGTGAGTGAGTGACACACCACAAGTGTTAGACAAAGCTAGGTTGGAGAGGGTTGAGAGGGTGAGTCGAGAGGTACAGGAGCGTCCCCTTTCCCCTCCGATGTGTTAGATTCTACTTCCGTTCCTCGAGTTCTTTGCACCCACAATAGAGTGAATGGTCTAAGGGATGACCTTCCGCTAGGGCTTAGTTGTGGGTGCAATAGAGTAAAGCGCAGAAGTGATCTTAGTATCTAGGGCTTAATTGTGGTTAGGGACCTTCTACCTGGACCAAAGAGTTAGGTCTACAATTAGGAAGAGATTTATCACTTGGAATTCCTAGAACTTATTGCAATTATATGCGAGTGCGAGGTTGAGAGGTTATTCAATCTCTCCTCCGGGACATGTATAGAGTTAGGCATAGTTGACCTTAGATTTGGGACTATGTAATTAAGGATTTCCATGAATCACTTGTATTGATTAGGAAGCATAATAGAGGGTTCTTGCACTTGAAACGATTGTCCTAGGTGGAACAATATCCGGGTACCCCATTTACCGTCGATTTCCTCTCCTCTCTTTTACTTGCGCCTCCTTTATCTTTTCTTATTTTTACTTGCATTGAGTTTGTTTCCACATCACTTTCAACATATTTTCATTCTAGTTAAATAGCAATCTTGGTGGTTCTAAGCACTATTCCTTGTGGATTCAACTACCCTCTCACCGGGGTATTATTACTTTCGACACCCGTACACTTGCGGTTTACATGCATATTCGTGCGTGTCACTTATCCATAAAAGGACCATCGCTTGGAGTATTTGTGACATAAGGGGGGGATCAATCCATCTTTCTGCACACATAGATTTTTAATGGAAGATAATATTCGACCCAGAGTTCAACCACAACGAAGATTGAACCCTGACATGATGGAAGTGGTAAAGAAAGAGGTGAAGAAACTTTTGGATGCTGAAATAATTTATCCAATCTCTGACAACCCTTGGATTAGTCCAATTCAGGTTGTCCCAAAAAAGGAGGAATGGCAGTGATCACCTATGAGCAAAATGAACTTATCCCCACACGTACAGTCACAAGTTGGCGTGTGTGCATAGATTTTGGGAAAGTAAATGATACCACTTGCAAAGACCATTTTCCTCTGCCATTGATTGATCAAATGCTGGAATGCTTATCTAGTCACAGTTACTTGATGAGTTTATTGAAGACTTCATTTAGGTGTTCATGGATGATTTCTATGTTTTTGGGGATTAATATGATGGGTGTTCAAAAAATCTAAAATGAGTCCTTTCGAGGCATAAAGAAACAAATCTAGTGCGAAACTGGGAGAATTATCACTTCATGGTCACCGAATGAATTGTCTTAGGTCACAAAATTTCTGGTGATGGGATTAAAATTGATAAGGCCAAGCTAGACATAATTGAGAAGCTTTCCCTACCCACTTCTGTAAAAGATGATTGAAGTTTTCTTAGGCATGTCGGCTTTTACAAAAGATTTATTCAAGATTTTTCCAAAATCTCTACGCCCATGATGAAGTTATTGGGAAAAGATGCACCTTTAAACTTTGATTAGAATTCTCTCAGCATCTTCTTGATTTTGAAGAACAAGTTAGTCCATGCACCAATTGTGAAAGCCCTTGATTGGGAGTGGCCTTTTGAGCTTATGTGTAATGCTAGTGATTGAGCAGTAGGGGCAGTATTAGGGTAAAGACATGATAAACAATTCCACCCTATTTAATATACAAGCAAAACTTTAAATCCAGCCTAGGGGAATTACACCACAACAGAGAAAGAGTTATTGTAAATTGTTTATGCCTTTGACAAATTCATATCCTAGCTGGTTCTCGCTAAGGTAATCGTGTACACCGATTACGCTACGATCAATTACCTCCTCTCAAAGACAAATTGTGGGAGTTTGACTTTTTCTTTTCTTCGCTTATGTTTTGTCTCTTGAGTTTAACTTGTGTGCTTAAGTTCTTTGAATGTCCTATTATGTTAAAAAAAAATTACTTGAGGTATTTAAGGAGGTTGAAAAGGTGGGAGAAAACCGTCAAGAAGGGGTAAATACAAGGCTCTAACCTCGTGAACAATAAGTGCTAAATGGGAGGGTTCACGGATGTGGTAGTTCGATCAATTGCATATTTATTTTTCTTATGTTTTAATGTGATTTATTGATTGATTTTCATTTAGGAGTGTGCCTTAGAGTGTCCCGAGTCATTAAAATAAAAAATGAGGTCAATCAGACACCAAATGAGCTATTTAGAGCCATTTTAGTGCAAGGTGTTTGTGGTGTACAGAGTCTATACGGGTTGGAAAGAGCTCGGGATAAAAATCCAGAAACTTTGAGCTAACTCTTACGGGCTGGAAGGAGGCCGTATGGGAGGCCGTATGGAGGCATATTTTTAGGGTTTGAAGCTATTTTAAGCCATTTTTACTTCATTCCTTCTACACACTTCCACAAACCCTTTCTCCTCCAATTTTCTCCTCCTCTAGAACCTTCATCCCCTCTTCTCTAACCTATCATTCTTGCCTTGAATCAAGAAGAAAACTCAAAGATTTCTCCTTCATCTCTTGAGAATGAGCTTTCCTTAGGGTTTTTGAGAAGTTTTGAGGTAAGGAAGTACTTCATTTGATCTTCTCCTCTCTTCCTCTTTTGTGGGATTTCTTTGATATTATGGGTGGAGAATGATGGGTTTTGTTTGGATTTAGAGAATAGAAGAACTATGGAGTTGTAAAACCATGATTTGGTGAGGAAATGAGTGAGATCTTGCACCTCTAGGGTTCGGGTTACTGTAGCACCGAACCAAGTTGAATTCCTTTTGTTCTTTTTGTTGATTTTGAGGATTTTATAGATCACCTTGTTAGAGTGCTTAGAAAACTCTAGAAGCAATTTACTCCTATTTTAAGCACATTTTCCTTCTTTTTAATTGGTTGTATTGTTGTTGATGAATCTTGCTTTTGTTGGTTGTTTAACTACTTCTAGGAGGTGAAGCTTCAAGCAAAGGAAAAGAGATTATAGACAAGTAACTTTGGAGGGTGTTAGCTCGCCAAGTTTGTTAGTGGAATTTTATTAAATCATGGACTATATATCATGCATATATATATATATATATATATATATATATATATATATTGCCCTTTGAATGACAAGCTTTCTATCTATAAAACTCTTGAGATGTTATTCATTGGATTTGGAAATCATGAGGATTTATGATTTGATTTCCTTCATGGTTTTTACTAAAGATCATAAATATATATATGTTATTGTTATGATTTGAAAACTATATGTTTTAGAAGATATGTTGAATTATGTATCCTTATAAAAGATTGATGTTCTTCCTATGATGACCAAAAGCTTTGGGTAAAACAAATTGAATCTTACCGTGATGATGGCATAATTGATTTGAGGTATATATATATATATATGTGTGTGTTTTCAATGAATATTCTTGTGTGATGTTCTTAATAAAAATGTTTTCATTGAATGGTTATGAACAAGTTGTTGACTTTTGGAGTGAGATTGGCATTTCTGAATACTTGTGATCTCTTGATGAGATTTATGCTTCCCTATTAATGAATATATTTAGCCTACGGGCCAGAATGATATTTATTGCTTTCATTCATGATTTGTGAACATAGTCCTAAATAAGGACCCTTTTCATGTTGTGATGAAATAATTGGATTTTATTATGCAAACACCCGTGGGGTCTTGAACATATCCATGGAAATGGTGGGCTACGGCCTTCATGTTCTTGACGGGGTGGTTTTGATGGTGACAGGGGGAAACCCCAGTACTTGCTGCAGTAAGGGTGTGGATGGTTTCCACGGGCCGACCTGTATAGAGGTGGCTTGGAATACTGTCAAACCGGTTATGCCATTTCAGGTGGGAGCGTAGAGCCCTGACTTGGATATATTTGGGTTGTTCAGAGTCACCACACGAAACTTCCCAACGGCCAACGCCAAGATACGCGCATCTTGGTGGCTCCTGACCTAACCGCGGCCACGGTTAGCAAAGGATGGTTTTTGAGGCTATCTAAGATATATATATATGATTGTTTTAACCGAAGATTTATATGCTTCTGGATTATGAGTTACCAAACAAAAGAATGGATTTGGATTTCTTACTTGTATGGATTTCATGATGATTTAAAGAGTTTTATCAAGCATTTCATTGTTGTAAATTTTATTTCTTACTTTATACTTGACATTCAAAGTATATTGAATATTTTGAGGATTTGAAATATATTTTTGACATTTTACTTTAATATATTATGTATGAGATATAGCTCCATGTTTAGGCACTCACTGAGTAACCTAGTTACTCATCCCCTCTTCATTCCACCTTCATCCCCCGGCAGTGACAGCATAGCAGCGGGATAGAAGCGTGAAGTGCTTCCCAGAGTAGTTTGTATTATTTAAGCTATGTATGATACTTAAGCATTTTAGCATGTATTAGTAGGATCCACTAGTATGTTATAACTCCATATTTTGTTATACTTTCCTTGGACATTCGTATATGTGTGAATTTAGATTTATATAATATATGCCAGTTATACTCAGTGTTCGGAGGATGGTGTCCTTATGTTATGACCTTCTATGTTATGATTATCTATGTATCATATCTTGTATTATAGTGATGAGTATATGTAGGAATGGTTGTGCCTATCGGATTGTTAAAATGTTTATTGCTATTATGGTGGTTCTGTACAGGAAACAAGTTAGCCTTACGGCAATCAAGGGTCGAGGTAGTGTTGGGCCTCCCTTGGGTTGTCGTGGCGGTATGTCACATATGGGACCCAAGGAACGGGACGTGACACAAATCCTAAGCCAAGATTAATTAGGTGGGTTCCTTTTGTGCAAGAATTTAATATTGAAATTATAGATAAGAAAGGATAAAAAAAAGTGGTGACTGATTACCTATCATGCCTGGCATACAGTGAAAGAAGACAGCAGCAGATCCTCGATGATAAATGATGCATTTTTGGAAGAACATCTTTATTGGGTCCAAAAGGGATCTACCATAGATAGCATGTGTCCCTCGTTTGCCAATTTTGTGAATTATTTGGTGGGACAAATTATCCCTTCACAGTTTTCCTATCAACAACAGAAGAAACTCCTATCTAATGTCAAACATTACTTCTGGGAGGATATTTTCTTGTTTAAACTCTGTGTAGATTTGGTCATGCGATATTGTGTCTCACATACTGAGGGATTGAAGATTTTGGAGAACTGTCACTCTGGAATAGTGGGTGGTCACTCTCAAAACTGCTGAGAAGGTCTTAGAAACAAGTTTTCTTTTGCCTTTACTCTTCAAATATGCTTGGAAGTTTGTTGCAACATGTGACCAATGGCAACGAAGTGGGAACTTGTCTAAACATGATGAAATGAAACAAAATCCTATTCAGCAATGTGAAGTTTTTGATGTTTGGAGCATTGATTTCATGGGTCTTTTCCCGAACTCTAATGGGAACAGATCCGTGTTAGTTGTAGTTGACTATGTGTCTAAATGGGTTGAAGCTCAGGCTCTTCCTACAAATGATGCACGGGTAGTCGTCAAGTTTTCAAAAAAGTTGTTTTCTCATATTGGCACTCAGAGAGCAATTATCAGTGACAGGGGCACTCACTTCTATAACACTCAGTTTGAAAAGGTAATGAAGAAATACGGAGTAACCTATTATGTTGCTACTGCTTATCACCCTCAAACTAGTGGCCAAGTTGAAGTCAGAAACCAGGAGTTAAAGCACATTCTTGAGAAGACAGTTCATCATAACTGTTGTGATTGGTCAGAACGATTGGATGATGCTCTCTGGGCTTACCAAATATCATATAGAACATCAATCGGGCATACACCGCATTGTATTTTCTATGGGAAGGCATGCCACCTACCTGTTGAACTTGAACATCAAGCCTATTGGGCAATCAAGTTATTGAATTTGGATATCAAGGGATGCACAGAGAAAAAGAAAGTATTAGTTAAATGAACTAGAGGAGCATAGGCTGAATGCGTATGAAAATCCACTTTTGTATAAAGAAAAAATGAGAATAATTCATGACTGCCACCTCAAGAAGGAGAAGCAATTTCAAGTTGGGGAGCAAGTTCTTCTTTTCAACTCTAGGTTAAAGCTTTTCTCTGGAAAACTCAAGTCTCATTGGCCAGGACCATACACGGTCACTCAGACATTCCCTCATGGAGCAATATAAATTTCTCACCCCATGAAGGGAACTTTCAAGGTCAACGGTCATAGGCCGAAGCATTACGCTATCAGAGAGGAAATTCTTCGACCATCAAGTTATGGTGCCTTATTACTGCATGAACCACCCAGTTAGGTGGGTACATCAAGCTAGTGATGTTAAACAAGTGCTTCTTTGGAGGCAACCCAAGTCGTAGTTTACTTTTTGTGATTTGTTGTTTGATTTTGTCATTTTCATTTTTAGGTTTGTTTTGTAATTGCTGTGGATGTTTTTCACTCGTCCTGAGAATATCGGGGTGCTTTTATCTTGTTTTGGTTTGTTAAATCTCCACTAATTTTTTCTTGTGTATTCACCAACTCGCCTTTAAAGTGTAGCAACCTTTCTTTAGATTTTCTAGGTCAAGAATGGATCGAGCACGAGCATGCCACGAGGGTCTGCATGGTAGGCGTACTCCTGACACACTCGTGCTCCTCTCCTTTTTGTTTCTAGTGTTTCCCCTGAGATTTTCAGGGGAAAGCCCATGCCGTGGACATGACTATGTTTTTCCAGGGTCTATTCCCCGACCATCGTGCCCGGTACACGAGCATGCTATAGGCGTGTTCCCACACGGCTTTTCATTTTTCTCCCATTCTATCTCGGGATATGTGTCGTACCGATGATTCTTGCCATTTTTGACCTCGACCTTTCATCTACCACCATTTTCCTTTTAAACCCCTGCCTCTCATACCATCCCTCACCATCCCTAGTTGTTCAACCTCAATTCCTTTGCTCCTCCTCCTTCCTGTCTTCTTCTTTAACTCCCAATACCGTATTAAGTTATCTTGTTCTTGTTCTATTTTGTTTAGTCCTCGTGTCCTGCGGCCTTCATAGCCGCTCTCGTGTTTCCACATTCCTTGCTAAGCTAGACATACCAGTCGGGAGCAATGACGGCTCTGGGAGCATTCAAAAATTTTATGGAGCATGATCATGTCCTTTGGACTTATTTTTGCTCGATTTCTTTTGGTGAGCACGGTCGGTACACTCCTTACACGACCGTGCTCGCCCCATCATCCTTTTTCACTAGCATGACTAATCTCGCTTATTTTCCTTTTTGCCGGCTAGGCCAAAGGCTACCAAGTCATTAGGGACCATGAGTAACCAGCGACAGACCATCCCAATGTCCCAAATTCATCAACATCGTTACGCATACCTATCGCCCAATGAATTTGGGACATGGCACACCATAGATTGGGACGCTTTACGGTTGTGTGGCTTATGGACCGATGTTGAACAACTACTTCATAATTGTTACTTGCGTCAGGTCTTGACCATGAATATGATTGTTTATCACGAGCTAACTCTCAAATTCCTCTCCACTTTCAAGCAACGTCCGTGTGATGATTGTTGGGACAAGGCGCATGCTATTTCTTCCACACTTGAGGGATAATTGCTCCATTTGAGCTACACAGAGTTTGCACTATTCCTCAGTCTGTATACTCAGGATTACACTCTCACTTAGGAATACAGGCATTTACCTACTTATTACACACCTGGAGAGCCTCTGAACACTTGTTTGAGGCGCTTGAGTAATTGAAATCACCCTTTTTATCTGAGTATCACAGCAGCCACATTGCTTAAGTAGCGCGCACTTCGCTTTTTCTATGCCTTGCTGAGTGGTACCCTTACTGACCGAAATTTCTCTACCAGCAACATATCTTTACCAGAATTCCATTACCTAATAAGCATGCAGACTCAAGTTCCCCTGTACATGAGGTTTGTCGTCACCACTTCTCTGCACCGTTAGGCTTCTGACAATCACATGCACATGATTTTTACTGGTTAATTTATTACCCATCTTATTTGGAGCATGTGTCTCTTCAGATGTGCACCCCGCATGACTCATGTGGGTGATCTGAATCCATTCACACTCCGTAGCTTGCAGAAGATAGGCATCGCTACTCTACAGCATCTGGTGGCTCCCAACATTCCTCAGAAGAATGATTTATTGCTATAGGTTGAGCATACTAGCATTTTGTGGTTAGGGTCGAGCCTATAGCATCTTACACATCATCTTGCGTCCGAATCCGCTGCTTCTGCTGGTGATGATGAGCATGCAGGGAGTTATCATTCTTGATGGCCACTGCACTGTTTCTTCTGTTAGACTTGTTTTTAGTTATTTTACTTTATTTATCGGTCTTGTACTCAGTTAGCAAGGGGAGTCCCCTCCTGCATTTTGGTTTATTTTTCTTTATTTTGTAGTTGTTGTCCTTGTTAGTTTTTATAACTTTATATTATCATATTTTTGGAGCTTTACTTGTGTCTTCCACTACTTTCAGGGATTGTGTAGATGCTTAGAGTAGAATAGCACACATGTTGAGAGCGGAGACATTACTCTTCGTATTCAGGAAAGTCCTTTCAACTTGCCTTATCTTTTGTGTCTCAATTATGTTTTCTATGTCTATCTTTTCTACATTGAGGACAATGTAACATTCAAGTGTGGGGTAGGGTTGCATGCTTGTTTTTCTTGAGATGAGTGCTTAACTAATGATGATCTATGATTGTTTACACTTGGAACTTCTTAGGCTTAGGGGAACACATAGGTGTGAATGATTTATTGGGATCCATATCATAGACTCACTCTTACTTCAAAGGTTCAAGCTCACCACTCAACCCTAATTGTGGAGCCGCATGATTTTAGGAAGAAACCCTTTTTCTCTTAGGTGGTTTTGGTTGTTTAGAAAAAAAAATTGGAAAGTCGGATCCCTTGTGGATGCCCTACCGGTCCTTTGTAAATTTGTTGTAAAAAGATTGTAGAAAGAGTTATCACTCTAAAAGAGTGAAAGCTACTCTTGAGTAGTTGAATTTTGGGCATTACAAGTGTACATTTGATAACCTACCGAGAGAGAAGGCTACCTTTAGGGTGTATGAAGCTACTACCTACTGTGAATAGTCAATTCATGGTCCAGTGCTGCTATGTTGACTCCTTAAGACTTTGAGGCACACAATTTAGGGTTTGCGCACACACAACATCTTTGAAGAAAGAGTGTAGCCTTTTATTGAGCACTCTTGTTATTTTCTAACCCTTTTCGCTCCTCCTTGTTTGTTTAAGAAGCTCCTATTCTGCTGAGATCAGAAGTGATGCACTTATCTTTTCTTTCATTGAGCGATGTGAGTTTGCTTGAGGATAACTAATGATTTAAGTGTGGGGGTATTTGATGAGTGCAACTCATATCATGTTTTTTTACCCTCAATTCATGCTTTTGCTTGTCTTTTAGCATCTGTATGTATACATTAGGTGCTATTCTGGGTATGTTTGTTAATGATGTAGGAATTAGGGAGCTCGAAGCAATTAGAAGTGAATCAGGATACTAAACAAGTGAAGATTGGAGAATTTGCTAAGTGTCAAGCTCAGCACGAGTAGAGCACAGTTGTGCTCTATCAACCTGAATATCCCATCTTCATGATGACCGAGCGATAAGGCTTGCAAGGGGGTGTTACCAGGCCAAACATGGTCGAAGCATGCTCATGCCCCTCCCCCTAGAAATATCTGGCTAGAGTTAATTTCTGCACAGCAGGGGAAGCACGCGTTGGATGCTCCTAGCACGATCATGCTCAAGTGTGGCATGGTCCGAGCACAACCGTGCTTCTTCCCATTAGGAATTCCAAGCGAGAACTTATCTAATTCACTCAAAACCCTACCATGGAAACATGGTCTAGGCATGATCGTGCTTAGCCCTTATTGAGCTCGAAGACAGCCCTTTTTAACTCCAATTTCTAGGGTTTGCTCTCATCTTTGTTCAGGGAATCTAATCTCTGTCGGGAGAACTTTGAAGAGAGTCAAGATCAGGCTTCACCACACCTTCTAACGGGATCAAGGATGAGTTGTAGACACAAGAGAAATGGGGCTAGCACACGGAGCACGGCGAGGAAGATTATCTTGAAGAGAAGAGAGTTATGTCTTTTTCCTCTAGTTCTTCATCTTTGTTTTCCTCATTGTACCCATCCAAGAGGGTATAACCGTCCACGATGCCTCAGGATGTGAACTATGTTATTTTGTATGCTTTGACTAGTTGATATTAATGTTTACAGAGTTCTTTTGGTTTCTTGTGTTTAATCTTGTGTTTGCATAACTTAGTGTGTTTGATTTTCACAATTGCTTAGGTAAAACTTGGTGTGTGTGGATTGCCATAATTGTAGTTGCCTTGTGTGATTGGAAAACTTGATGTGTATGAAACCCACAATTACCTTAGCAAAACTTGGTGTAATTGAGAACCATAGATGTAACATTGCTCTTGGGCACACACTTGAACTATAGAATGTACCTGGCAGGCTTTAGGATTAAGTTTGCATGCTATAACTCATAAGAATTGTTCTGGGGCATTACTCTTTTGTTGTTGAATTCTCAATATTATTCCCCCCGTCATTGCCATAATTTCTCTCCTTGTTAATTGTTTTAAATTTGACCTCAGTCTAATTTGTTTTAAACTAAACATCAGAAGATAAATTAGTACTTTAAGTCTAGTCCCTGTGGTTCGACAACCTTGCCCCTCATGGGGTATCACTTCACTACTTGTGTGTGACCTGTGCATTTGTGGAGAACACATCACGTATTCCTTGGTGCCAAGGAGCTACCCTTATTTTATTTTCACTTGTTGTTCAACCTACAACTTTGAGTTCAAGATCTCTAAACTACGAAAAAGATTGAGAAAAACTAAATTAAAGTGTCTACACACTAAAGTGAAAAGGTGAAAAACCTAGGGAAGTAGATGGTCACGGATGCAGATCTGCTCGAGGCTACTAAAGCTAAAAGGATGCTAAGGTTACAAAGAAATGGTGGTCTAGGCCAAAAGACTCCTAAAGTAGGTTAACCTTAAAGTTCTCGGTGATTAACCCCTAATCCCATACAAGTATTTTGTTCGAAATCTCTTCTGACCAATGCCTCCTATGATTGTATTAAATTCTGGGTTATCTCTGATTAGGGTCAAACTCAAAACCTAGGTCCAACCCTGATTGTTGGAAGGGTACAAAATACCCAAAGTTCTCGGTGTATTCATACATGAATCCCTTTCAAGCAAAGAGAGTCTAGCACAAGGGCACAACCCATGCATCCAAGTGCGACCTAGAAATTGAACCACAGAGTTCTCATGTAATCCAATACATCAATGAACACAAAACTTAAACTGTAAACCAAACCAAATGCATTAAAAGTAGATCAAAGCATCCAAATAAGCAAGTTTACCCCAAGGTTCACAGGCATTCGGTGACCTTGGGGTTTAGCTATCCATACAAACAAATATAATGATCAAAGTCATGAAAACAAATAAAACATGCATAATAAAACTCCCTCAAACACTAGAAGCGAGATGGCGAGTCGGTTCGCATGGAAAGATAGCTCAAGAAAATCAACAACCAGCATGTAACATTGTTGTTCATCAATTTGATCATGAAGAAAATTCTTCAAGGTAGACCAACGGCTCCACCACAATTTGGCATTGTGGCTGACAGTTGCCACATTCATATGAGGGCATGATGGTGCCCCTGTGGTCAGTTTCAAACACTTCATTTCTGCTGTCATCATATTATTATAGTGTGTGCCTCCATTCATCTACATTGGTAGGAATACATGGATAATGTTTACAAGCCTGAGACTATTTTTAATGTATATCATAAAAATTTTCAGGTTGTGTCAAATGAGGGGTCACCCCAAATCCACGAGAATTTATAATAAAAGGGACATATAGGAAGGTGGCCAGCTGAAGCATTGTAGTATATATCAAAATGAAGGTCACATTCATCAAAATTGCTTAAATGAACTTGGTCCAAGAAGTAGGTTATAATACAGCCTAGATAGTGTACTTGTTGTAATCTTTGTATAACATATGTAACTATTTACATCTATTTAGAATATGATATAAATTTTTCATAAATATGGTTGAACATTATTAACATGAAAATGAAATATTTTTATCAAAATTTGTAAAAGAAAAAAAACAAGTAAAACACTACATAATTATTAACAACTTGGTTTAGAAGTCAGTTTCATAACAAAGGTATGTTGACTAAACATTACTAATAGCAAACCAACGCATGTGAAAAACCAAGTGTCCTAATAAACAACATACTTTTAATTAATTCTTAGTTTGATAATTAATAATAAAAACAAAACAAGTAATACAATAGTCTATCGTCAGTGATTCCACCTATCTATAAAACATTGAGGTAGGTGAATATCTCTGTTCAGTAATCCTCATAGTCTATATAGTCTCTGTGGTTTGGCAAATGGATTGTCATCAAATGAATCTCCTGATTCTTACGTAGCTGAAGGTGGAGTGTTCATGTTCAGAGTAAAATATGATTGTTGTGGGGATGATTGCAGAACTTCTTGGAAAACTATCTCAATTAACCTGATTCACCTCATCCCATTGGTACATGAGGTTGATATTCAAATAAATTCCTTATAAATCCCATCCTTGGAGCCATTAATTATTTATCGAGATCAAATGAAATGATTCCAGGTTGATGAGATAATTGGTTTATGGCAACATCAACTAATGATAGAATTGCCTGGCAAACTTCATTCTATTATTGATGCAAACTAGGTTTATCTTCGCCCACATGACAAGAACCACACCCATTACATCGTGGTGGTGGAATATCAATATTTTATGTAGGAAAGGCTCAAAGTGGAGCTAGAAGAACATAACCTTTTCTGCGATAGTTTAATAGCTCAACATTTGATAATAAAAAGACTATAATATTGTTGATATATCAGTCATAATATGGCCCAACATTCCTTTTTCCCCAGCTAGAACATTAAATTTAAAACAACATGATGATTTATTTGTCCGGTATCTAATGAAATACCTTAGGCAAACACAAATTGTCTTGTTATCCTATCTATTTGGTGCCACTCAACAATTCCAAAACAATTCAATAGTGTAAATGTGGTCCACAATAACCAGTCCTCATAAATTTCAAGTGGGACCTCTCTAGTTATCTCATCTATGTTATTCGGCCTCCATATAAATGTTTAAAAATAATTTTTAAAAGGTGAGCAATGATCATCAATGTATAAAGCTATATACATGACTATTTGCATTTTTTTAATTTACCTATTGTATTTCTGATCGATCAATTAGCTATCTGCATACCCTAATGTTATGGTTGTTACTAGATCCACTAATATTCTTCGTATCCATATTGCATACAAGACATAGGAAACTATATAGGAGTTTCTAGGCATGCCAATCCCCAACTGTATCTTTTGGCTTCTATGAAGTCCTACAAAAGTGGTAACCAATTCAAATAAACCCTATTTTATGACATATTTTGCATTATGACATAGCCAATTTGCCTTAGTATATAAGCACAAAAACAACATTCAATTTGTTGTTGGGTTGCATAATATCGTAACACATCAAATGTTTCTTAGAGCCAAGTAAGGGTTATTGGTTGGCTTTTCCTTTGCTGTGAAGGTTGGACAACACCGAGCAACTTCTCACTGAGAGCAATTCCTAAACCAAATATTTGCCCAATGACTTCATTTCCATTAATAGGTAAACTCAATAACAATGTCACATCCTATAGTGCAATTATTGATTTACCAAAAGTCAAGTGAAATATGTGTTTCTGACCGACATCTCGCCAATAATGCTCTGATAAGACCATAATTAGTCCAAAAATGACAAATTTTAAATCGCATGCTAGAATCAAGCTTCATTTAAAATGGCCATGATTTGAATAGGTGGCTCAGGAATAGAAATATGTCTGCACCTAGGAACTCGATCAGGCTGTAAAAAATAAAAATAATTAATTTGAAAATTAATACTGAAAATAAATAATAAAATATGACGATATGAAAATTAGACATTAAATTTAGTATGTTTAAACATTGAAAGATAAAATAAAATGCATGAATATACATAAGATTTGATAATATTTGTTTAAAAAGAAATAATTGGCATTGAAATTGAGAAAAAGCTTCTACCAAACATTGTTTCTTTGGCAACTAATTAAGCTTTAAATTTAGCATGTTTAGACATTTAAAAATTAAATAAGATGCATGAAGATGAAGAAGATATAAGGTATGATACTAGGCATTCTATCAAACAATTTCTTGGCATTCTATTAAAAACTTTGTGGCATTATATCAAAGATTTTGCTAACATTATATCATACAATTTTTTGAAGTCATTCTATCAAATGCTTTCTCTTAGGCATTCTATCATAATCTATTTTGTAATAATTCACCATAATATAACAACTACTAATTCATAAATTATCAAAGTAATAAAATAACATGTTTACAAACAAGCATAATTATATATTACCTCATTAATATAACATAATTACATTATATACAATATAAATTTATATTAAATAATTACATGAAATATTTATTAAAGAAAATATCTTGCTGATAAAATTGAAGAGATGTGTTCATTTTGATTTTGCAGTAATGCTATTGGCAAACGCCATTTTGCGTATGTACCTCAAGTGTATGGGTTCGTCGAAGTAATACCCTTTGAGTGGGTAGTCGAATCCATATAGAATAGTGATTAGAAACACAAAGATTGCTATTTAACTAGAATGAAGATGAATCGATATTGATGTGAATAAGAATCAATGCAAATAGAAATAAGAAAAGAAGAATGAGGCGCAAATAAAAGATAGGAGAGGCAATCGACAATAAATGGGGTACCCGGACATTGCTCACCCTAGGACTATTGTTTCAAGTACAAGACCAATCATTATGTACCCTAACTAATGCTTAATGAGTCATGAAGATCCTTGAACACATGTTCCCAAAACTTAAGGTCAACCGTGACTAACCCTACACTATGCCCTGGTGGAGAAATCTCTCAGTCTCGACACCTCACATTGTGCTAGGTTGCTCTAGGCTCTAGGGATTCCAAGTGATAAACCCTATTCCCTAAAATAGATCTAACTCTTTGGTCCAGGCGAAAGACGCCTAGTCACAATTATGCCCCAGATATTAAGGAATACTTCAACGCTTCACTTTGTTGCTTGCGCAACTAATCCCCAGCGGAGTTTGTCTCTTAGCACTTCACTCTATTGTGACCGCAAAGAACTCTTGGAATGTGGAGGTAGGATAAATCACACCGGAAGGAAAAGGGGATGCTCCATTACCTCTCGACTCATGATCTCAGCCCTCTCCAATCTAGTATTGTCTAACCCTTATGGTATATCAGTCATCCACAAGGATTACCAAAATGGATTCTCAACCCTAGTGTCACTCTAAGGGAAAATCAACTCAACAAGAATTCAAGATTGGAACTCAATTAAAACATCAATTAAAGGAAGCATAATAAAAGGTCAAAGTGACAACATCATCCTAGGGTTTACAAGTCCAAGTACCCACTAGCGTTTTAGCTCTCCATGGAGCAAAATACAATCAGTAATAAAATCAAAAGTAAAAATATGCAATCCATTAATAAAACCACCCTTTGGTGTTCATGTTGATGATTTTGTGGAGTGGTTGTGTCTTCTCCAAAGGTCCCCTCGTCAAGCCTAGGGCACACTTCGCCGGATCGGTGCCGACAAAAAATGCCCCAATAACTCTCTTCTGAAGGAAATGCGATGTCGAAGTCCGTAAACCCCTTCAAAACCTAGCCAAAGCCTCTCCAAACCCTAACCACGGGCGCCTCCAAAGGAGGAGAAAATATAGCCAAATGGAAAAGAGGATTCTGAAATCGGGTTACAATCGCGACTTAAATAGGGTTGGAATCGGGCATCCACACGGGCATGTGGAATTTTCCACACGCCCTTGTGAATCTCTAGAAAATTGATTCTGCTGAGACCTGTGAACAGTAACTTCTACATTGATTTGCTACATTGATTTGCTACAATAACCTGCTACAGTACTCCTCCAAAGTACTCCCGAATCCACACTTTTCATCAAAGCAACATAAACGAGAACATGTCTACGTTGTAGATTGCATTGTATCTTCAAATAAAAACACATTTGATGATAATCTTGCTAGCTTCGCACAAGTCAGAACACATGAGTGTGACTGCCTTTGTGCTCTTCCAATTTCCATATTTCCTTGAACACCACGGAGGTTGGCACACACTCGCATGTCTTTGAGCACAACTTGTGTTTTCACGTTTGTTCACTCCAAGATTTCATCAACTAAGTGCACTTGCAATCTACTTTGGCTTCTTTCTTCTATATTTGTCTCCACAACCCTACATGCACAAAAAAACACAAATACACATGTATTTAGAAAAGTAATGCTCATCGTAAGAAAAGAATACTTCATATTACTAATACACAAGCACTTATCAGTCATGTTATGCCCTAAACCCGGCTTGCAGAACCCTGTGCACTGACAAAAGGCAGCACACCCATAGTGCATAACACAAGAGGCATGCAATGCCTCGATCTCACCTCAAAATAGAACATACAATCTAACAAACCTATAAATTCCAAAAGTTAATCCAAAATATACAAATTTTACTATTACAAGATCAGAGTTTACAATATAGACAAAAATTAGAGCTTAAACAACACCAGGGGTAGGTTTACTACTTGTTAACTACCATTAAGCTATTATTCTCCTTATCGCAAAAAAAAAATTCAACAACCAGATTATGAGCTTAACAACCCAGTAAATAACCCACTAAAAACATTGCAATCATGCAGGGTTTCATAGATTCAAAATCTAAAATGAATAGTTAAACATAAAATAATATTTACAAAAACATAGTTCGGAAAATTAGACTGAGCCAATATAATACAAGTTATAAGGCATTAAAAATTATACGTCTCCCAATTCACTATGGCCAAAACCAAATCTCATAGGTCATTTGTTTATACTCGATGTCCTGAGTCAGATTTCAGAGCTCATTTGTTTTTCCTCGGTGAACCAAGCCAAATTATCGGAAACATTATTTTTTCACTAATAGCACAATGCGAAACTATAGTCTCTTATCAGAGTTTCATGTCAACATGGTCAATGATGACAAGGTTAGTGCCTAGTTAATTGGAGACAACACGTATTTATGTTAAAATAGCTTTGTTATCCCAAAACCAAATAGAATATCAGAATTTCGGACAAGTCAAGATTTGCTAAATAATTAATCTAACAAACATACGAACATATGCATAATCCTAGCAAAAATAATTTTCTTATGTTCAAAATAATTGGCAAACTTAATAGTTCAAATATTGATACATATAATCAAGATTTCAAAAGTTAACAAAAAAAGTCAAGATGTGGGATTTTATGTTTCAGGAAAAAAAAAACAATTCTAAAAATTTAATAAATATTTAATATCAAAAAATTAATCAAAGTCCAACAACAATTTAATATTATATAAGAAAACTTTAAAAATAAATAAATAAATGCATAAATTCATAATTGCTGGTAATAAAAAATTATATATATATAAAATTATATATATATATATATTTATACATGTACACATACATTACATGTGGTTGTACTTACCTGATTAATGCCAGAACTTCCAATTCTCAAACGAAATCAAGGCTTTTGGCATGTCCTATATTTGGGAATAAATCCCATTAGTTTCACTAATAAAAACTACTTTACAACATTTAGGGATATGTAAAAATAGGTTTTCAAAAGACCGATGACTCTACAAAGGTTAAGTGTCTAACAAGCAATGGCATTATAAAATGATATTTCAGGAGGGTACAAATGCAAAAAGGCAAAGCTAATATTCTACACTCCCAATTATAGATTCTTGCAAAGGTACAATAGCAATTATCCACTCTAAAGGGTATATGAATAGGAGTGAGCAAAACCGGTTATCTGATCCGATTTCTAAAATAGGATCGGGTACCCGGTTTTTTAGATCGACAAAAACTTTACCCATATCTGACCTGATTTAAATCGAGTACCAAAAATTGGGTATCTGGTTTAAACCAGATCGGATATCAGATATCTGAATTTAAGTTTTGTTTACTCCATTGATTTGTTTTATATGACAACATTACATAAAAAAACAAATATGAAAAATTTATAACTTAGCACTAATCTCTTATTTCATTTTCCACACAACAAAAGTCATAACAAAAATTATAAATAGTTTTATCAATTTTAGACATTAAAAAATAAATCAAATATGATCATTAGTTGCTAGAGAGAAGAGGCGAGGTAATGGCCGTTGGGGACTGGGAGGCAGTAATTTGGAATTTTTTTTCTTTTTTACTTTTAGCCCCTATAGAATTTAAATTTATTAATATATATATATATATATATATAATTATATAACTATATAACTCTTCAAGTTATTTGATTAGGCATTTGGATATTATTTTTATTTTTAGCACTTGCAAAATTTAAATTTATTAATGTATATGTATAATTCTTAGGGTTTAAATGAGGGATTTGGATTTTTTTTTTCATTATTGATTTTTAAACCATATAAAATTTAAAATTGTTATATATATAAATATAATATAATAAAAAATAATAACCAGATCGAATTCGGATATCCAATGTTTAATTTCTCCGGACCAAGATCTGACCCGGTTTTCACCTAAAAAATTCAGATCGGGTACCAACCCTTTGTTTTTATCGAATACTCAAAAAATTCGGGTCAAAAACTCAAATACTAGATCGGATTATCTGATCCGGATTTTTTCGCTAACCCCTACATATGAATAATTCTATCATGACCACTGAGGAATAAATCCCTCATAACTTTACATATACTTTTTCAAATCACAAAATTCAAGATTCTAAGAAAAGTAGACACCTAAAACTATGACATATCCAAAATAAACATGGTTTACTGTACTACTCAATCTATAACATTTATTTGAATCTTCAGCTATTTCTGCAAACTTATAATTCAGATATATACCTTTCAAACATGCATATCTCTCAACTTATGATTTTAAAAGAAATAATATTTTACAGACAATCATATAACTTAACAAAGAACAACTTTCTATTTTTACCTTACCCAATTCAATCTCTATGACAATCAAACATACCCATCAATATTCAACTTTTGAGTGGAAATCCCATGCCAGACAATTTTACTAATAGAATTATATCTCATAAACAATAGATTTATAAAATCTAAAAATTGTCAAATACTAAGCTAATATCAAAATCTACAATTTTCTAATTTTACTCTCCTCCAAATTATGTGGCTAGGTTCCCTAAATTATAAGGAATTCCTACTATTTCAAAAATAGATATATGAAATTTATCAAGTAAAATCAATTAATGATTCTTTCTCATAGCGAAAGATTGTATTTCAATCAACCACACATCATATTACATCAACTATATCAAGCAAATATCATCCTTGAGATGTTGTTAAATCCATAAAAACATCATGGTCAAAAATCCTAAGAGTATACTTAACACATCATAAAAGAAACAAAATTCCTTCAAACTACAAATTGGGAACAAGCTCTAGGGTTTAAAAAAAAAAGCAACTTCACAAAGCCAACAAATATCAAAAACAAGAATTAAAATTCTGCACAATGCTCCAAGATCCTACCTTGATAGCTAGAAAAAAAACAACTATCGATGAGAAGATTTATAAGTGCTTGTGTATTAGTAATATAAAGTATTATTTTCTTACAATGATGAGCATTACTTTTCTCAGATTTTATCGCTTATACATGTGTATTTGTGTTCATTTGTGCATGTAGGGTTGTGGAGACAAGTTTAGAGAAAGAAGCCAAAGTAGATTGTGAATGCATGTTGTTGATCAAATCTTGGAGTGAACAAACGTGAAGATGCAAGTTGTGCCCAAAGACACATGAGTGTGTGCCAACCTCCGTTGTGCTCTAGTGAACTGTCATCAAATGTGCTTTTATTTGAAGATGCAATGCGCTCTACAGGATAAACGTGTGCCCGTTTATGTTGCCTTGATAAAAAGTGTGGATTCGGGAGTATTTTGGCGGAGTACCGTAGCAGGCACTGTAGTAATTTACTGCAGCAGTTACTGTTCATAGGCTGCCAAAATTCCATACGCCCATGTGGATGCCCGATTCCAGCCTATTTAAAGCCGCGATTTTCGCCCGATTGGTGAACCTTTTTCCCATCTTTTGCCCATCTCTTCTCCATCTTTGGAGGCGCTCGCGGCTAGGGTTTAGAGGGGCTTTGGCAAGATTTTTGGAGTGGTTCTACGGCTTTTAACACCACGTTCCTTCTGAAGAGAATTATTGGGGGAGCTTTCGTTGGCATTGATTCGGCGAGGTGTGCCCTAGGCTTGATGAGGGAACCTTTGGAGAAGATGCGGCCACTCCACAAGACCATCGACATGAATACCAAGGGGGCTTTACTTATACATTGCATGCTTTTACTTTTGATAAACGTCTAAAAGTACGTATTTTGCATGTATTTGTTTGGTATTATTCGTTACATTTATTTGTTAAACCGATGCCCTTTTGGTCTAAATTGTGTTATTTTTGCATTTCAGGCGTAATAGAAGCTTGGGGAACTCGGGGCGACGTGATTGGGGATGAATTCGGTATCAAAACGGTGTTTTCGGGGGGCTGAATTACTGTAGCACAACACTTGCACCGGGTTAGGGGTCAATTGCCGTGACCATCGGGTTGACCTAAGTTTTGGTTTTCTCGGTCCAACAAGCCACGTGCTTAACTACTCAATTTACTACTCACTTAAGTAACCCCCTTGGGGATCCTCATCTGTGACCGTTTTCCAACCTTGAGCTTCTCCCGTGTTTTAATCATATCATATTTCTTAAGAATTTCTCTTACTTTTCACTTTGCTTTCTTTTCTTCTTTTCTCTTGAATTGGAATCGGTGAGCTAAACAACAGGTAAGAAGTGAGTAAAGTAGCTCCTCAGGCCCCTTGGGAATACAACCCACTCGTGCGTGCGCGAGTGGTTTATTACTTGATGACCCCGTGCGTTTGCGAGTGTTCACACTCTATGTCGATCAAGTTTTTGGAACCGTTGCTGGGGATGTTTCATTGAGGAATATTTGGAAAGCTTTAAACTTGTTGATTTAGCCTTTTTCTTTTTCTTTTGTTTTCACTCGTTTATGTTATGTTTTTGTGATTCTCTTGTTTTGGTTGATGACCTTTTGTAATTATTCCATCTTTGTGTTCTTACTTTTAACGAACATCTTGACTCCTCAATCTATGTAGGTACACATCTTATGACACGTGCGAGTCAAGCTAGCTTGGCTGAACCCGACCACAAGATAGAAAGAACCTTACATCAACGATTGAGAGAAGCGGCAGAAAGTTCTAGACAACAAGAGATTCGGGTTGAGTCGAGTGAACCATTAGTCATGGCGGAGCCCAGGAAGACCCTATCGGAATATGAAAGGCCACAATTCACCGGAAAAGAATTTAGTGTCCAAGTACCAACTGTCCCGGCTAATAACTTTAAAATCGAGGCGAGTATCATAGGGATGATTCAGAATTCAGTACAGTTTAATGGTCTAGCGAATGAGGAACCCCATGCCCATCTTGCTCAGTTCCTTCAAATTTGCTCCACTTTCAAGATCAATTCAGTATCAGATGATGCCATCAGACTGAGATTGTTTCTGTTCAGTTTGAGAGGTGCAGCATACCGATGGCTCACATCCTTAGCTCCTGGGTCCATCACCACTTGGAATGAAATGGTTGAGAAGTTCCTGGCCCAATATTTTCCTCCAAGCAAAGCTGCAAGACTGAGACAGGAGATATCGTTTTTCAGGCAAGGTGATACTGAGACTCTTTGAAGCCCATGAACAATTTAAAGATCTTCTTCGCAACTGCCCTTATCACGGTTTTCCTACTTGGATGAGAGTGCAGATGTTGTGTAACGGGTTGAATTATGCTACTAGGCAACTCATTGATGCAACGGCAGGTGGTTCATTAAGCAACAAGCTTCCTGAAGAGGCTAAGGAGTTAATTGAGAATATGTCCAACAATGAGTGTCATTGGAGCACTAGACAGAAGCCTCTAAGGCTGCAGGGCTGTATGAGGTGAATGAATCCACAGTATTAGCTGTGAAGATTGATGCCCTGATGAAACACGTCACAGAGAATAATTCGAAGCATGACGCCCTAGCACAAAAAGTTGACCAACTCATGTTGGGGTCCAGTTCAGGTTCCAAGGCCATTATGTCATGTGACACTTGTGGGGCAGGGCATGCAACATCACAATGTCCTATTTTTGTTGCCCCATCACCTCCTGTAGAAACAGTTGATTATGTTGGGGGTGGACCAAGAGGACCAGGGAATCAATTTCGCAACACATAATTATGGTTGGAGAGGCTTTTCAAATCCCTCTTGGAATCAAGGCAAGTCTCAGTACATACCTCACCATCACTGGGAAGCCAATACCAAGCCCCTCCTCCACAAGAGAAGAAACTCTCCACAAAGGATATTTTAGCCAGATTCATGATTAGCACGGAGGCACATTTTGCAAATAATGAAAAGAAACTTGATGAATTCGGTACCGTATTGAGAAATGTTCAAGCATCCATCCAATCTTTGGAGAACCAAGTGGGACAGCTTGCTCGTGGACAATCTGAACGATCCTCGGGGAGTTTGTAAAGCAACATCGAAAGCAAACCAAGGGAACAATTAAAAGTTGTTACTTTGAGAAGTGGTAGGCAGTTGGAAGCAAGGGAAAAAGAGATCCCAAGTGCTTCCAATGATGGGGTAACCATCCGGGAAGACCCAAATTTGAGTAAAGATGTAAGCAAGGAGAATGGGAGGAAAACTGTTGAAGATTCCCCGAATTCTAACATTTCAAAGGGGCACGAATACAAGCCTGTGGTATCTTACCCCTCAAGACTCAAACAAGATAAAGATGAAGCCCAATTCAAGAAGTTCCTCAGTATTTTCAACCAACTCCACATAAATATTCCAATCATTGAGGCACTAGCTCAAATGTTGAAAGTATGCCAAGTTTTTAAAGGAGCTTCTTACCAATAAGAGAAAGTTAGAGGAACAAGGCACAGTTGCACTTACTGGGAACTGCTCGGCCATTCTAGAGAAAAAACTGCCACAAAAGTTGAAGGATCCGGGTAGTTTTGTAATTCCTTGTGTAATTGGTGAAGGAATGATGGAGCATGCTCTAGCCGATTATGGGGCTAGCATAAATGTAATGCCATACAACTTGTTCTTAAAGCTGGGGTTAGAAGACCTAAGACCTACAAGAATGACATTGCAGCTTGCAGATAGGTCAGTGCGAAGGCCTCAGGGGGTAGTTGAAGATGTCCTTGTGAGAGTTGACAAACTTATCATTCCTGAAGATTTCTTGATTCTAGATGTGGATGATGATGTTGAGGTTCTCCTGATTCTTGGATGCCCATTCCTTAACACGTCAGGGGCTCTAATTCATGTTAAAGAGGGCAAGATGACCTTGAGGGTTGGAGACGAACAAGTGGTCTTCACCCTCCCTGAAGCAATGAAGCACACACTTGATCATGATGACAAATTATACTTCACTGATAGTACTAATGTGATTATTTCTGATTGTGTGCAGGAGTTGCTCGCCTTAAACCCTTTGGATGAGTACTTGGATGAGTTAGCGTGCCAAGATGCTGAGGAAGAACTCTCTCCTCTACCAACACAACAAATTAATCAAGTGGAGGGTAATTCACCACATTGCCGCCAGACGAGGTTAATCATTTACTCTTTGGAAACTGTGGTAAATTTAAAGTTTTCTCATGCCTTTCATTGAATTTTCCAAGTGGCAACACGGCCCCAAAGGTTCGAGGTAACTTCCCTCCATTTGTTCCACCATGATTGTTTGAGGTAATGCACATCAAGCTAATGACGTTAAACAAGCGCTTCTTGGGAGGAAACCCAAGTTCATTTCATTTCTTGTATTCTTGTTCTCATTTGTGTTTTTGTGCTTAACTTGTACTCTTTGTGTGGTTTGGTTGTAATTGCATTTTCATCATTTTTCTTAGTTCTTTAGCCTTTGTGTTTTCTTGTTTGTCATGTGGTCTTTGAGCAATTCTTGTTTTTGATGCAAACTTGAAGATGTTTTGAGTGTTTTATCGATGCTTTCCGGCTTTATTTTTCAAGGTTTTAATCATAAACGAAGTGTGCAATGTGTGGAGAATCGATGTGCGTCAGGAAAATCCTGAGGACCATCCTTGCGGCCGCAAGGATGCCCCTCAGGACTCATCCAGTGAGTATTGAGGACCATCCTTGCGGCCGCAAGGATGGTCCGAAAGACCACCCATGTAGGGGTCTTTTTAGGGGCTTTTTGGGGTTTCACTATTCACTCATCTTACCCACTCTTCTAACCTTTTCTCCCTCATTTCTCCACCGTTTTCCTTCATTTTTTTTGCTCTATTTTGCTCTCCTCATCCTCTTTTCCCATTTAGTAACAAAAATTTGGAGTTTGAGCAAGCTTTTGGCCAGATACAGCCATTAAATTCACTCATCTTACTCTAGGACAAGGGTTTGTTCTCTCACTCAAAACGTTGAGCTCTTCTTGCTTTTGAGGGTGGAATTTCTTGGATTTTTGTTGTTGTGTGAATGCTTAGTGATGATCAAAGTGTTTTCCTTGATTTGTAAAATTTTTGGCTACTTTTACAAGTAAAGTCTTGAAAAACTTTTCTAAAATTACTGTAGCACTGGCATTTTCTTGACTTTCTTCATTCTTTTGGTGCTTACTTTGCTTGTAGCCTAGTTGGATGATCTCCACTGTGTTTGTGCAGGATGCCCATCAAGAGATTTGCTTCCAAGAGAGCTAGGAGAGAACCTTCTCCTCCCGTGCAAGAACCAAGGTTTTCTAAAGAAGAACATAAAACACGTTATGCACTCCTATAACGCAAGGTGTTCGGCACGGTTAGAAGATTTGATTGGGAAGCTTTGAACATATTTGGATTAGATGGCATGGTTTTGGAGCACATTTCACATGATAATTGGGACAAGTTATTTTCAATAGAAGAAGTCACATTCAAGGAACTTAGCTTGGAGGTCCTTAGCTCCATCGAAATGGTCAAGGAATGCCAATTCACTCACCAGTCTAACCACATCACTTTCCGAGCTTTTGGGAAGAAACATCGTGTTTCTGAGGATGATATTGGTGTGCATTTGGGGTTATATACGGAAGCTTACCTAAGATCATCCGCGTTCAAGCAATCAGTTGATGAAGCCCCATAGTTGAAGGCAAATCCATCTTATTGGAGTTCCATCTCAGCTAACTCTCGACTATGAAAGGCCTCCCAACTCACCAATCCTGCTCACCTATATATTCATGCTCTTTTGACTAGCAGTATTTGGGATAGAAATGACTCTATCGGCGTAGTGACGCGCCACGATCTGATTATGTTGTACAGCATCATTGAGTATCGACCTATCCATATGGGACACTTCATGGCAGAGACTCTATCCCATCAAGGCAAGTTCATTCATTTGGGAGCTATTTTCGCGGGACCTTACATTACTCGACTCATCCGCGGCATGGGATTGATTGAGCACACTAGAGGCATGACTGTGGTGGGAACTATCGGCCTTGTCTCCATTGGGATTATTGAGAAGTGGGGAAGTATTTATCGCCTTGCCAAGCAGCAAGGATCATGCTCACAGGACCCCGGCACTTCACGTGACACTGAGACTGAGTTAGAGTCTGACCGGGATGATAGAGAGGGTTCACCATCTTTGGCAGCCAAGTGTGAGTTATTTTGTACTGAGGTCCAGCAGCGGTTCCAGTGCCTTGAGAGTGGACAGAGGGAGATCATCACGGTACAGTAGCGGATTGAGCACAATTTAGCTGAACTCCTGACCATTGCTCGCAGCTCATCTTCATCGACCTCTATTGCCACTACTTGTGCTACATCCCCATTTCCTCCAGCCTCTTAGACCGGTGACATAGCTTTGTTTATTTTATATCTGTTTTTCTTTTCTGTTTTGTTTGTTGTGTGTTATTCAGACTTGTACTTTTGAGTTAGTTAGGGTCTTTCCCCTACTATGGTCCTCTTTTATTTACGTTGGCACTCTCCTCCCCGTATTTTATTTCCATTTCCTCTTTACAAATTGTGAATAATGATAGGCTCCTTGTGCTTTGTAGGGTTATTGATTTTGAGGAGCTTGCACTTATCGCCCTCATTGTGTGGTATGCCCCTGATCCATGTGGAGCAACTAGGAATCACACCATGGAATCAGGGAAGTTTCTTTACTCCAATTTTGTGTTTATTGTTTTTTTTTTCATTCCCCACTTTTCTCCGCTGACTTAGGTACATTGAGGGCAATGTACGACTTAGGTGTGGGCATGGTTTTCTTACTTGGAGTATTTTATTCTTATGCATGCTTACTACCTATGATGGGTATGATTGTTTAGTTAAGGACTTCCTGGCTTAGTAGAATGATAGTTGTGAGTTGTACATCACATGTACTTGAATGTAGCTCTCTTTCATCTTTAGTACACCTGCATACATGTTACTGTAGTAGTTTCACTATAGTAATTACTGTAGCTTATCACGGCTTCTCGGTAGAAAACTGGAAATCCTGAGGGGTCTTTGGCATACGGCCGATATATTAACCCATTTATCTATCGGGACCTGAGGGTTTAAAAGTCTTTGAGGGCTTCTTTTTGGAGAGCTTCCTTTCGGGAATCATCATCTCCTTTGGTCAAGAGACGGCTAGGGTTAGGGAAGCACTTCGACACCACCTTGAACCCGAGCTTGAGGAGGGCAAAAAGGAAGGAAATTCGAGCATTTCTTGGTGGGGAGAGCAAGAATTAGGAGGATCTACTTCTAGGGCTACATTTCTTGGAGGTTGAAGACAACGGGAAGCCACCCCTGCAACTGCCGTATTCGGAAGGTTTTCTCCGGGGATTCAAGTGTCATTCGGCCTTCACCATTTGAGGGAGTGTTCCTCATGTTTATTTTAGTTGTTTGTATGGATTGTTTGGTTTCTTTGTTGAACATAAACAACTAAACCCCTAGGTCACCGGATGTAGTTGAACCTTGGGGGTGAACTTGTGATGTTTTGGTTTATTTGAGTAGTTTATGCATGTTTGGCTTGTTGTGATTCTTGTTTGGTGTTCTTGATTGTTTTGGTACATTTGATTGAGTGATGTATCAATTTCTTGGTAACATTTTATAGCATGACCATTGCCTTAGTGCTAGACTTCACCAAACTAGGAAGGGATTATTGTATATGTACGCCGTGACCATCGGGTATTTGTACCCCTCCATTCCTAGGGTTGAAAACTACTTGTGTTTCTACCCTAACTTGTGAAAATCATCTTTCTCCTTGCAACCGTGTGGGAAGTTGGGCCGAAAAAATTCTGTACTCAACACTTGCACCGGGTTAGGGGTCAATTGCCATGACCATCGGGTTGACCTAAGTTTTGGTTTTCTCGATCCAACTAGCCACGTGCTTAACTACTCAATTTCCTACTCACTTAAGTAACCCCCTTGGGGATCAGCATCCGTGACCATTTTCCAACCTTGAGCTCCTCCCGTGTTTTGATCGTATCATATTTCTTAAGAATTTCTCTTACTTTTCACTTTGCTTTCTTTTCTTCTTTTCTCTTGAATTGGAATCGGTGAGCTAAACAATAGGTAAGAAGTGAGTAAAGTAGCTCCTCAGGCCCCTTGGGAATACGTCCCACTCGTGTGTGCGCGAGTGATTTATTACTTGATGACCCCGTGCTCTTGCGGGTGTTCACACTCTGTGTCGATCAACTTTCTATTTTATTATTGATTGTATCTTGCTCCATGGAGAGCTAAACCCTTAGTGGGTACTTGGACATGTAAACTCTAGGATGATATTGTTTCTTTGACCTTTCTATTATGTTTCTTTAATTGATTTATTTAATGAAGTTCCAATCTTGAATGCTTGTTGAATGGGTTTTTCCTTAGAATAACACTAGGGTTGAGAGCCTACATTGGTATTTCTTGTGAGTGAGTGACACACCATGAGGGTTAGACAAAGCAAGATTGGAGAGGGTCGAGAGGATGAGTCGAGAGGTAGCGGAATGTTCCCTTTTCCCTTCGGTTTGATTTATCCTGCCTCCGTGTTCCAAGAGTTCTTTGCGGTCACAATAGAGTGAAGTGCTAAGAGAGGAACTCCGCTGGGGCTTACTTGCGCAAGCAATAGAGTGAAGCGTTGAAGTAATCCTTAGTGCTGAGTCTTAATTGTGACTAGGGGTCTTTCGCCTAAACCAAAGGATTAGATCTATGTTAGGGAATAGGGTTTATCACTTGGAGTCCCCAGAGCTTTAAGTAACTTTATACAGTATGAGGTGTTGAGACTGAGTGATTTCTCCGCTAGGGCATAGTGTAGGGTTAGTCATGGTTGACCTTAGGTTTGGGACTGTGTATCTAGGATTTCCATAACTCATTAATCATCAGTTCTTTATTTCCATTTTCATTGATTTTGTTCACACCACCATCAATTCTTCTTCATTATAGTTAAATAGCAATCCTGGTGTTTCTAATCACTATTCCTATGGATATGACTACCCACTCATGAAGGTATTATTACTTCGACAAACCTGTGCACTTGCAGTTCACACGCAAAAGGGTGTTGTCAAGGATGATGTAGTTTCAAGTTTAGAGAAAGGAGTTTAAACTTTAAGGATGGATGATGATCCATCTTCAATAGTTTTTTTTATATTTTTGTTATTATTTGTGAATCAATAGTTGATCTCTTAGACCTATTAATAATTTGTGAATAAAAAATATATTTTTTTAATAATAGAAATAAAAAATCACATGCTTTCATTTACTTATACAAATTAAAGATTAAATATAAAATGATAAAATACTTTTTGGTAGTTAAACAACAAATAAAAAAAAATTAACACCAAGCTTGGGAATGTCCAGACAATTCAATGACCATTAGATTTTAGTTAAATTTTATAGCAAAAATCAACCATCCGAATGACATTTGGATAATCAATACATGTTTTATTTTAAATTAGTTAAATTTTTTTATTTAGATTTTTATTACAAATAATTAAGCTTACTTTTTAACTATTATCCTTATCATTTATGGATTTTATTGGAGATAACATAAGATTTTTTTTAATCTATATAACTTTTATATAATTTCTATACCCTCTTTTCATTACTAGTATTCAAACCGGTTAAAATTTTACCAGTAAAACTTCCTACTTCCTCTGTCTCTCTGTCTTCCTACTACCTTTGCCTCTCTGCTTCCTCCTTTTGTCCTCACTTGCTATGGCAAGTGAAGGACATGATGCTCCCTCCAACATTGACAGAGATCACCTTGGCAGTGAGAACGGAGCATGATCCTTCTCTTTTAGTAGAAGGTCTGGTTATGGCGAGGCTCAAGGAGACTACGTCGGACTTCGTCTTTATGGATCATGAAGCGAAAGCTAGGGCCAAGATGAGGTTCCGATATTCCTTGTATGGAAAATTCTTTGGAAAACCTCCTCTATTGGACCTTGTTAAGTTGAACCTCCAAGCCAAATGGGAGTCATTTAGTGTGGTTCATATTTCAAATCTCCCTAATACCTATCTATTAATCTATTGTGAGATGAATGAAGCCATGCAAAGTATCATCTTTGAAAGTCCTTGGAGTGTAAATGGGATTACTTTGCAATTGGTTCCATGGATCAGACTCCATAACCTTCCTAGGGATTTCTAGATAGGGATCCTCTTGAAACCATCTCTTCTCATTTTAGCCATTTACTCAAGGTTGATGAACTTACTAGAACTCTATCCTGATTGAGATTTGTTTAGGTTTGTGTAGAGATTGATATCACCAAACAAAGCGAGATATTTTGATCGGGGATGAAGAGCACAAATTTTGATTGTCGTTCTTCATGAGAAATTACTTACATTCTATTATCTAAGTGGTTTGGTTGGTCATAGGTCAAATACCCACATCTTGCAATCTCCGGATGGTTAACTTGCCACCTCTTAGCCCCCTCACACTAGTGTTCCTAACCATAGAGGGTTGGAGGTTAAGAAAGGTCTAGATCATTCTAGCATTGTCAAGGAGGCGAGTATTTCTCCCACTGATCCAACCAGGTAAGGAACGGATGAAAAGATGCTTTCATCACCGATTGATACCTCGGAAATGAATTATGGACTTTGGATGTTGGTCACATGGCATCATAGTTGAGCCAGTGGTCACCGTGGCGCTAACGACCCCAGTAGTGCTGATTATCTCCATCCATGTGCTTTGCGCATAACTGATGCCGAGCTGTCCGTTGTTTCTCTTTACTTCTGGTTTCTCAGACAACAGCAGCACTCTTACCTCGTGGTGGAGGTATGGCAAGCAACAAGTTTTCTAGGGATCTAGGTCCAACCATAGTATTCCTCTGACATCGGATGGGATATGAAACTGCAAGGATTTCTAGCGTAGAGAGATCTTTTTCTCCTTTGGCTTTACTTTCTGAGACATGTATCCAAAGATCAATCCAACGGTCTGGATAATGTCTCTTCTTTTTTGGTTCTAATGGCCCACATGCCTAGGGTTTCGAAACCTAATCCATACACTATTGAGCATGGTCCTGAGAGAAAAGGGAAAGAGATTAGCTCATCGTCTCCCAACCCCCACCCCTCCCCGGCGATGCTCTCTTGATTACTTCTGCAAATATTGAACAGTTGCAATCTCCACAGGCTTCCAATGCTTATCATCTCATGCTCATTGACCAAGTTACTGGTGTCCTTCAGGCCTCATCGGCTTCTCCAACTTATAGTGATCAGGAGATCAATGGATCTGACGAGCTAGAGGAAGAAGATCCTAATCTAGAGGAATTAGATGATGGCATGACCATGGAAAAGGTTTAAAACAGACTACAGAGGGAAGGCTCTTGTATGCAAGAATCCTCATGCTTTGGCGGCTTCCTTTAAGAAATAAGAGGTTGATAAGATTGGAGATGTCTTCTAATCTCATTTTCTTGTTCATCTCTGTTCAGTTCAACAAGTTTTTTCCATGACCTTTTCCTTTCAAGAAGTGTTTCTTCATTCTTTTCTCTTTTATAAGATTTGTTTACTCATGAATTTCACTTCTTTATTGTGTTGGAATTTTAGGGGAGAGCCTAGGCGGGATACTTCTTCCAGGGTTCTCAAGCTTCTTAGAAAATACAAGCCTCTTATGCTTTGCTTGGTTGAAACTAGACCTGATGATGTTTGTTTAAGATGCTTTTGTATGAAGCTTGGTAAAGACCTGAATTTGGTAGCAATTGTGGCCAGTGGGGTTTTCAGTGGAATTATCACTATTTGGATATCTCATCTGGGTTGTGTGACCCTGATAATCGTTTCTCATAGGGCTCTTCACATGGTAATCTCTTATAATAACAATGTTGAATGGATGTTTTTGTTTATCTATAATGCTACACGAGTTCAAAGGTTAGTGTTTGCTTTGGTAGGAACTTTTTGGTATATCTTCTCTTAACCTTGCTTGGGTTATTATTAGCAATTTCAAAACTGTTCTTTCTTCTTTCCGAGCATAAGGGTGGTTCTTTTCTGTATTATTCCTGTAAAGCACATATTTTTTTGGAATTTTATTGCTTTTAATGCTTTGTTTTATGTGACATTCACTGGCTCAGACTATACTTGGTATAACAATCAGGCTGGCCTAGCCCAACGTTGGGCTACGCTTGATCGGTGCCTTGTTAACTCGGCTTAGTCCTCTAGATTTGATTCTTACATCCTTGAGCATCTCCCTAAGATTTTCTCTAACCATTCACCTCATTTATTGAAACTTTTTCCACGATGTTTTTGTAAAAGTAAAGTCTTTAGATTTGACAATTTTTTGTTAGATTACTTGAATTGTCATGCGGTTTTCCATGATGCTTGGAATTTTCAACCTCATTCCAATCCTATTCATGGTTCTCCCCACTTGGTTTCCAGCATCTGATCCAACCTTATTTCCAAAGTTTCTTCCGATTTGAATTCCATTGAGCATAGTTTAATGTCTATTGAAGTTAATATTATTGAGTTGGAGTTATGTGATAGTATCAATGCTCCAAATGATAGTACTTCTATTAATCTAATAGCTCTCTACAAAAAATTTACAGCCCTCCAACGGCAAAATGCTATTAAATGGTCTCAGAAAGCCAAATTATGTTGGTGCAGAATGGAGACAATAACACTAGCTTTCTTCATAATAGTGTTTGTATTAGAAAGAATTTAAATTCCATTTCTTTTATCATGGATGCTAGTGGTTGTACTATTACTGATTGTAATAATATTGAGCAAGTGTTCTTGGATTTTTATGCTAATCTTTGGAGAGATACTTCTGGCTGTAATTTCACTAATGTTTTGAGTGTTTTGCCTAATGATCTTAATGTTATTTTTACTAATGATTGTGAGTTTCTTACTCATGAGGTTTCCAAAAATGAGGTTTATCAAACTTTCCTTTCCTTGCTGACAAGTTCCCCTTGCTTATATCCCGCAAGTGCACGGGCTTGTCGAAGTAATAATCCCGGGTGAGCGGGGTCGAATCCACAAGGAGTAGGGAGTGAAAAATACTTAATTTGATTCTTAGCTATGTGGAATATCAATAGTGATAAGTGTGAAATTGATTCAATTCTCAACAATAAAAAAACAACAAGTGAAAGAGCAAAAAGTAAGAAGAGGGTAAGGCAATCGATAAAGGATGGGGTACTCGGATAATGCTTCACCTAGGATGATCATTTCAAGTGCAAGAACTCTCTATTATGCTTCCTAATCAATGCAATGGTGAGTCGTGGAAATCCTTACATACATAGTTCCAAATCTAAGGTCAACTATGCCTAACTCTATACATGTCCCGGAGGAGAAATCGAACAATCTCAACACCTCGCACTCGCATAGAGTTGCAATGAGCTCTAGGGATTCCAAGTGATAAATCTCTTCCTAAATATAGACCTACCCCTTTGGTCCAGATGGAAGGTCCCTAGCCACAATTAAGCCCTAGATACTAAGATCCTCTCAACGCTTCACTCCATTGCATGCGCAACTAGGCCCCAGCGGAGGTTCATCCCTTAGACCATTCACTCCATTATGGCCGCAAAGAACTCGAGGAACGGAGATAGAATCTATCACGTCGGAGGGGAAAGGGGACGCTCCTGTACCTCTCGACTCACCCTCTCAACCCTCTCCAACCTAGCTTTGTCTAACGCTAGTGGTGTGTCACTCACTCACAAGGTTACCAACAAGAACTCTCAACCCTAGTGTCACTCTAGGGGAAATGTTCATACAATCAAGCATTCAAGGTTGGAACTCACAATAAACATCAATTTATTGAAAGCATAATAAAGAAGTTCAATGAAACGAATACATCCTAGGGTTTGCAATCATCCAAGTACCCACTAGGGGTTTAGCTCTCCATGGAGCTTAATACAATCAAAGGAATCGAATGTAAAAGCAATGAATCCATAAATAAACCCCCTCGATGTTCGTGTCGATGGTCTTGTGGAGAGTCCTATACTCGTCGTCCAAAGATTCCTTCATCCGGTATAGGATACGCCTCGATCGAAGCTCCCCTCCCAACCTTCTTCCTAATGGAATCACGATGTCGAAGCCGTAGAACTTCTCCAAAACCTTGGCCAATACCCATCGAAACCCCTAGCGAAGTCCTCTCACAAGTTGGGGAAAAAGATGGAGAAAAGAATCTGAAATCGGGGATGAAATCGGCTTTTAAATAGGGTGGAATCGAGGCGACTACACGGGCGTGTACGGAACACGCGCCGTGCGGGAATTTCCACACGGCCGTGGATAATTTCCACACGCCCGTGTGGATTCTCTGCTTTCTCCGGTTTCTCGGCCGGTCGTGAACAGTGTTGTTACGATGAATTGCTGCATTTGTTTACGCTACGATCTTCGACCGATTAACTTCCCAATTCCATACTTTCATCGGGGTAATGCAAAGCGGGCACACATTCACGTCGTGAATCACTTGCTTCTTCAATGATGTACATGTTGGCAGGGCTCTTGTTCGTATATGCATAAGTCGGAATGCTCGAGCGTGACTGCCTTTGTGCCTCTCCAAATAGATGTGCTCACTCGATTGCGAGGAGGTTGGCACACACTCTAGCATCTTACACCTGACCTATGTCTTCGCGTTTGAACCTTAACAAGATCTCCTCCAAAATAGGTGCATTATGATCCACATTGGCCCATTTCCTTCATACTCGGCCTCACAACCCTACCTGCGTAAAAGTAACATAAAAAAACACATATTAATGTAGAAAACTGAGGAAAGTAATACTCAACATAAGGAATGAACGTTTCGCATTCATATCGCACAAGCACTTATCACTTGTCTTCAGGTGAAAGCCCAGGGCCTAATGGGATCAATGTGGAGTTTTATCGATTTTTTCGGGATGAAGTCTGGGATCCCTTGTTTTCGGTTGTGAGTTATTTTTTTTACTAATGCTATTTTGCCGAAAGCTTGTGGGCAAGACGTATATTGCTCTCATTCCTAAAAACATCTAATCCCAAGCTTGTTTCTAATTT
The DNA here is from genome assembly GCF_009730915.1 of Dioscorea cayenensis subsp. rotundata. NCBI lineage: Eukaryota > Viridiplantae > Streptophyta > Magnoliopsida > Dioscoreales > Dioscoreaceae > Dioscorea > Dioscorea cayenensis. The sequence goes on from NC_052486.1 coordinate 11,946,805, forward strand.
TCATCCGATATCTCTTTGTAATGTTTAATATAAGATTATTTCTAAATTTCTTCCAAATTGTCTCAAGCATGTTTCTTCCTTTATCTTATGTGACGTGAGCAATGTGGTATTGTTTCTAGTCATAATTCTTTCGATAATTTTATTGCTCTTGAAGAAGTTGTGTATTATTTTAATCATGATTTGGTTTGCGGGCCCTAGAATATTAGCTAAAATTGACATTGAAAGGGCTTATGATACCTTGTCTTGGACTGCTATTCCTGCCACCCTCACCAAGATGAAATTTCCACCTTTGTGGATTTTCGTGGATTAAAGCCTTTCTTACTTATGTTTCCTTTTCTTTCTTGATTAATGGCCAACCTTTTTCTTGGATTTCTTTCTCAAGAGGGGTTCAGCAAGGGGATCCAATCTCTCCTTACCTATTCATTTTGGCTTCCCAGAACCTCACTACTCTTTTGAATTTTTCTTTAAAAAATCAAATGTTTCCTGGTTTTAATAGTGATCTTCATTATAATTTTAATCACCTCATGTATGCGGATGATTTAATTATTATCTTGCATGCAACTGAAGTGCTGCTAGATTTATTAAGCTTTGTCTTTCAATTTATGGCCAGTTAACCGGCCAATTCGCTAATGTTCTCAAATTTGAAGTGACTTTCCTGATTGAGTTAATAAAAGGATTCCTAACAACACCTATTCTATTCTTTATTTTAAGCCTGGCTCTTTCCCGTTCACCTACTTGGGTATCCTGATTTCTCCAAAAAACGCTTGCTATGTCGCATTTTAATTTGATGGTAGGGAAAATTGATAAGATCGTTGCTAATTGGAATAAACCTCTAATTTCTCTTTCTAGAAAAATGAAGCTTATTAATTTTTCCTTGTTGTCAATTCCTCTTTATTACCTTTCTGTTAACCCTATTCTAGATGTTATTTTCAATAGAATTTCCAATAAGGCTAGTAAGTTTCTGTGGTCCAACGCTGGCAATCGAAGTGGCATCCATTCGGTAAATAAAATAGATATTTCTCTTGATCGCTCTAAGGGGGATCTTTCTTTTAAATATCTTAGAATTTCCATAATTGCTTTAATGGCTAAGCTTGTTTTTAGTTTTTTGAATCAACATGAACTCATTTGGGTGTATATTTTAACTCATAAGTATGGCAGACTTAATATTTGGTCTGATAATATCCCTCCCAATTGTTCTTGGTTTTTTTGGAGTTTATGTCATACTTCTAATGCTCTTAAATTATTTCTTTGGATCAAGGATATCAATCCTAACCATGTTTTCTTTTGAATGTGATAAGTCCTTGAGTAGACATATTTTCCTATATGTTTTGCATGCTTTGAGTATCATTTTTATCATGGTTTATGTCTCATATAGTGTATTTGGTGTTTTTTGTGCAATTAGATTGTGAATGCCTTGAAGGAATAAAAGAAGTAAAGATAGGTCATAAAGACATATTTTTGGAGTCCTTGTGCAATGTAAGGATCAAGACACAAGAGGAGCTCATGTACATGGAGGTGTGTGCCAACTTTCAAGAGGATTCAAGCCAATTTGCTAGTTGGAAGGGTACAAAGGCAGTCACATATCCATGTCCCTACTCTATGTGAAGAATGCAAGACCTTCCAAATGATGATTTGACAAAGAAAAGTCTTATAATTTACCACATGGACATGTGCCTGACCATGTGGCCTCAAGAGAAGGGTATATGAGCCGTGTTTATGAAGAGTGCTGTAGCAAAACATTGCACCTTTATTATAACAGCACTGTAGCAAAAATAATGTTCACGCGACCGCGTCAAAATTCCACATGGTCGTGTGGGAATTTCTGCAGCTCACGCAGATGCGTGAAATCTCACGTAGGCGCATGGAGGCATGTGACAGTCACGGTTTAGGCCTATAAATAGCCTTTTTGCCCTATTCTTTAGGGACTTTTTGCTAGTGTTCAAAGGGCAAAGTGACTAGGGTTTTAAGAGGAGATCTTTGGCAAAATTTTGGGGGCGTTCTTCACCAACTTTGATACATCTCTCCTCCGTCATAGCATCGAGAGGGCCTTTGGCAACCTAGCTTCATAGAAGGAACCTTCAAGACGTTGAGCGACCCATCAAGGTCAACATCATGAATTTAAGGGGGTTTTTCTCTATGGTTTACATTGCTTTCTATTGCATTATTCTTTGCTTTGTAACTCACCCCATGGAGGGCTAAACCCTAGTAGGTATTTGGGCCTCTAAACCCTAGGATCTTATCTTTTGTATTGACTTGCTTTATATTTTTGATTAATTCCAAGTTTATTTGAAGTTTTAATCTTGTTTTTCCATTGCTTGCATATCATATTGATCTTTGTGATTGATTGGTAATGCATAATTTGTTGCCTTGATGAGAGAGAGGTCTCCATTAGGGTTAAACTTCAAGATTAAAGAGGGTTGAGAAGGTGAGTCATGAGATAGTGGAGTGTCCCCTTTCCCTTCCGATGAGTGCTTCCTATCTCCTATTTCCCTAATCATTACGCAACCATATTTGGTGTGAGGCGTGAGATTGAAAGATTTCGGTTGCACTCCTAGGTATCACTAGAGCTTATTGCGGTCATATGTGGTGTGAGGTGTTGAGATTGAGTGATTTCTCCACCGAGACCTCGTAGGGGACTAGTATCGGTGGCTTGGAGGCAGGACCGATTGTTTTTGGATTACCTCAACTGATTTAACTCGGTTTAGGAATATTTAGTAAGTGTGCACTTCATGTCTAGATCCAAGGGGGAGCATTGCCCGGGTACCACATCTTTATTATTGATATCTCCCTTGTTTTCTACTTTCCCTTTGCTTGCTTGTGATATTCTTATTCTTGCAATTAAGTTAATCAATCACAATCTTGATTTTGACTAGATTACTGAGAATTGGTTACTACTAATACTTTCGTTCCCTATAGATTCGAATACCCATCTCACCAGGTATTTTATTACTTTGACACCCATGCACTTGTGGTACACACACGCAACTTGAACGTATCAATATGATCCTTGGTATTTTGAAGTTCCTTTGGCCTATAAACCTACTTATCTGAATATGGACTTGAATTTGACTAATTTTGCTCTTTCTGATTTCCTTATGGATTCTCATTGGAATGGGCATATGTTTAAATTGGTTTTTGGCGAGCATATTAATCTCTTTATCTTCTATTTTGGCTTTATCAATTTAAATGCCCTTCCTCAATTGATATCGTTCCCTAAGGCCCCTAGTAACAGGATCTCTAACATGGTTTACAAGAATTTGGTTTCTTATTCTTCTGGGCGTGATCCTTGGTAGGGTTGGGAAAACTTGTGGGCCTTAAAGATCTCTCCCAAAGTTAAACATTTTCCCTAGATTTTGTTTAAAGGTAAGGTTAAGGCAACTGATTTTCTCCATGCTCTGAACTTGGGTCCTCAAGAAATGTGTGTTTTTTGTGGGCTTAATTTTGAATTTGCAGAACATATTTTTCATTTATGTCCTAAAGCCTAATATGTTTGGAATTTGGTTGGGTACTTGTTGGGTAAGCATCGCTTTTCTTGATAGTTTCTCTACTGGGAATTGGATAACTTCTTATCATAGCTCTTGGCCCAATTTTGCTAAAGTTGTCTTTGCAGTCATTACTTGCTATCTTTGGAAAGCTACGTGCAATGCTATTTTTAGGAGTGAAGCTTCCAATTTCATAAACAACCCTAGGAATCCCATTGCTTTGGCCCAGGAATATTCTTCTACATCCAAACATCATCATAGAGAAAGCCTAATGCTTTCAAACTTCCTAGCTAACGATGGTCACTTACTATTCTCAACTACCTTTTGTTCTGAGGATCTTAATTTTGGAGGTACGGGGTTTTATATTACTAATGCTAATCATGTTATTGCCTTAGTATGTTTCTGTCCTATTTTTATTTGTTCCACATTGGATACCAAGCTCAAAGCCCTTTTTCTTAGTATCCAGTGTGCGGGTATTCAAGGTATTAAAATTCAGCATGTGTTTGTTGCTTCCAAGGATCTTTATGCTGCTCTCCATGATGATTATCCTTTGCATGCCTGGAGATTGGAATCTACTCTCAACCATCTCGAGCACATTCTACGGGAGGTTGGTCTTCGAAAGTTTCATCAGATACCTTTGAGCTGGTGCATCATTACTTCAAGTCTTGCTTCTCATTGTGTTACAACTCACTCTTTGTCTTTGTTCCATCAAGCAAGGGATTTTCCCAAATGGATTATGAAGATCATCATTAGACATGGCTATCTGTTTTAGTTTGTCAATTTTTTAGTCTTTTCTTTGGTTTCATTTCTCTTTTTGCTATTGTTTTCGCTCTGCTTTCTTTGTTCTTATTTGGAACCTTATTAATGTAATTTTTTATTCTAATAAATTCAGCTCTTGTAAGCTCTTTTATATAAAAAAAAAACTTTTACCAGTTCAATGGCCCTCTACTCAACTTTCTAAAAGTTGCTTAGACTGTGAAGATCAGTAAATAAAAAATTTATAATATTTTAAATAAAGCCGAAAACTATAGTTCTTTTTTTCTTTTAAAAGTACTAATCTTTAGCAAATTGTCCATGTGCCTATATAATCATTTAGTTAAAAAGAGACATGATGGAATTAGAAAAAACTAATTCAATGATAATTGTTTATCACAAAATACATCAAAATCTGTTGGAAATAAAAAAATATGGTAATAAAAAGAAAATCAAATAAAAAAACACGAATTTATATAAAATCTGAAAAATCCAGAAAAAAAAACTACAAATAGAAAATAAGAGACTACTATTTTGAAAATTAAATACAATTGTGGTCTTTAGTGTGTTGGCTCATTGTACCAAGGTTTCATATATAATGATAGAAAAACTAAGATATATTTAAATATGTCGTAGTTTGATAACAAATAGAACCTTACTTCATTTACAAAGTTGGATTGCTCATATAAGTGAATTATAAAAGATTTATTTGAACACATCCTAATTCGATCAAAAATAAAATACGAATCACAAACTCTAATAAAATCATTTCTATTAGAGTTGAAGCTCCATATTGGCATCATTTGACATGTGTCGGTGATGATGTACAACTAAAGAAGATGTGACAAAGCGTGATGACTTAGCATGGTGACATGGCAACGAAAATGACAACCCATGATGATGTGGCAAGAAATGACATGAAGATATGAAGATTTTTTTGAGGTGCTATTTTTGGCAAGACAGTCAAGTTGGAGGATCTTTCTTGAAGTGCAAGCAATGGCCAAATGAAGATACAATCTATCTTTGGCAAGTGAATCAACATTTGGAAATCAAATTTATATTGAAGCCTAGTTTTGTAAGAACTAAACGAAGACACAATCTACAAAAGGCAAGAGCAAGCAAGCAAGATCCTGACCATATAATGCATAATCAAATGAAGACACAATCTTTAAATTGGAGATAAGCTATTTATGGCATGTTTATTGAAGACACTATCACATATGGAAAACATTAAAGACTAAGCTTTGATAAATGACAGATCAAATGTAGTAACAAGAAGATTGAAAATCAAACTTGGATGAATGAAGATCAAGTTTGGAATATTGTGAAGGCTAAACTTGGATGACTTATAGATCAAATTTAGTGAAAGATTTGAAGATCATTTAAAGATTTTTTTAAGACTATTATTGGTATGTTGAAGATGCGCCATATGGGGTATCACTTTTGTGAGGGTATTGTTAATAGGACGTGAGGAGGTGAGCTAGTTGCTGGTAGATCGAGATCAGGAGGATTTGAGTATTTTAACTCAGATTTGGACACAACTAGGAGGCCTGGAGAAGTCTGTAGATCACGTTGCAACAAAATCTACAGCTCAGTCAAGGTCACTAGGAGAACCACATTGCAAGCTGGTTACAATAGGAGTTACAACGTCTAAGTTTGGAAGATGTCCAAAATTAGAAGCCACGGAGATTCTAAAAGAGGGATGTACTATAATCAGGAACTTGGATACGTCTATATAAGAGAACATGCCCTGACATTTAGTGGGACCCACCGTAGAGACCCAAGTATGTGGGTAAGAGTAGGGGTGTAAACGAGCCGAGCCGAGCCGAGTATTAACATGCTCAAGCTCGGCTCGTAAGTAAAGCTCGAAGCTCGGCTCGAGCTCGTTCGAGCCTTAGTTTGCTTTGCTCAAGCTCGGCTTGTGTATTACTCGAGCTGCTCGAGCTCGGTTCGTGAAGCTCGACATCCTATTAGCTCTACTAGGCTCGAATCAAAGCTCGTAAATATAAGCTCGACTCGAGATCATTTAAGCTCATATATAAGATATATATAATGTACTTATATACAAAATTATGATATAAAAATTATAATATTATATATATATTTATTTATTTAATTTATATTGAAAGCTCGATTAGGCTCGCGAGCTTATCGAGTTGGGTATTTTGAGGCTCGAGCTCGACTCGTAAAACTATTCTAGTAGCTCGAGCTCGAGCTCGGCTCGCAGAATTTCGAATCGAATTCGAATATTATCCGAGCCGATCTCGAATAGCTCACGAGTAGCTCTGCTCGCTTACACCCCTAGGTAAGAGTGAGTAGGCATCAGATAATCTAGAGAGAGTTCTTATTTATCTTTGTGAGAATGAGTGATAGTGTTGTACTCATGTTTATTCCCCTCTTTTAATGGATTTTTATGTCTGGGCTTGGGCCCCTAGACGTAGGCAAGTGTTATGTCGAACTGGGTTACCTATTTCGTGTGCCTCCTTTCTTTTTAGTTTGTATGTGATTGTGTGAGTATTTGCATGAGAGATTAGGGGTGCTTGTTTAACTGGATTTGAAAGCCAAAGGGTTTGAAAATCCTTGGATTTGAGGAATCCTTTATTTGTTTCAAAGAATTTGAATTTTCTTTGTATTTTCAAATCCAAAAGTAATGGGATTATGGAATTTGGCCAAAATGACCAAATTCCAAAATTCCATCCAGTGAATCCCTCACATAACTTGCACGTGAGGAATTCACAGAATTCAAATTTCAAGTATTATTTTATATTAATTATTTTAATAAACAATTAATATATTATATTTTATTATAATAAATTAAGTATATATTAATTTTATTAATTACTCATAATTTGAAATTTGAATTCATATTTACATAAAATAAAAATTATGTTTTATAATATATATTAATTATTTCTAAGATCATGGTGGGGGTAACCTCACCATGGGTGACCATAAACATGTAATCCAAGCAAAAATACATCAAACCTAACACATGTTTCCCAAATCCAAATTTACAAATCCCTCCAACCAAACACAAAATTGTGTGATCCAGCATTACAAATACATCTAACCAAACATTGGATTTGATTCTCCTGAATTTTCAAATACAAGGATTTGTAAATACAAATCCGCTGTATTTTCAACTACATCCAACCAAACGTCCCATAATAAGTCAATTCTAACACACAATACACCCACCAAAACTAACAATTTGTTTTATTATTAATTATCATATGCTACATTTTATCATTTTAAAGAAGACATAAAATTCTTACTTTTTAAAAATTAGCGGAAAAAAGCACTTCACGACATCAACACTTAACCTTAGGCTTCCTTTTATTGATTTTTATTATTTTTATTATTTTATTATTTTATTTTATTTTATTTTATTTTATTTTATTTATTTTTTATTTTTTTTATTTTAACATTTTTAAGAAGACATAAAATTCTTACTTTTTAAAAAATTAGGGAAAAAAAGGCACTACACCGATGATCTTTAGGCTAATAAATATTAATTTACTCCCAACCATATAATGGATCCACATTAAAATTAGGCCAGTGTTTCTAGAGTGTAGAACACTTCAAAAATGCCCTCCACAACATCGCCATAAGATAGAATTTTGACTATCTTTATAAAAAACTATAAACTCTAGGTGATTATCAGGTGTGTTGCTTCGGATTGGTGATGGCGCATGCATGCATAAAAAAAAGACAACTTAGACACATTCCAATTAAAATAATACGTGTAAACATCAAGAAAAAAAGACAACTTAGACACATTCCAGTTAAAATAATACGTGTACACGTCAAAAGAGCTTGTGATGCAGTTAGTGAACTTGTGTCTAAAACAGTAGAAGTGCACCATTGGTTGCTTCACAAGTCTGATGTTATGACCACTTGTCAAACTGTTTATTTAAAGGTGTAGGTTGGTGTGAGATGTACTATTTATAGTAGTCTCTTATTTTCTAGTTGTAGTCTTTCAACGGTGGCGAGCTTGGTTGATTCCATAAGGTTAATCTATATGTTTATTTGCAGAGTATTTATGTGTTAATATAGTTTGTGTGTATTATTAAACGTTTGTGTGTATTTTCTCAAGTTTATGTGTAGTATTAAATGTTTGTGTGTATATTCTCAAGTTTGTGTGTATAATAGCCAGTTGATGTTTATTAGACTACGTTTAACTTTATAGCGTTCATTTTCTATGTATTATACATAGTTAACATGTAGTTGATATGTTAATCTGCATGTTTAAACTTATGAATATGTTGACAGACAAACACATACTATCTTTGCCCTGAGATATAAAAGCAGGTAGAACAAATCATAGAAGACAATCACAATCCGAGGATGGGCCTAATCCACGCCAACAACTACGAAGTTATGGACGAGAACAATATCGCAATCAGCCTACAGAAATGGAAAGTGTGTGACCTCCCGTGCAAGCATGCATGTGCGACAATATGCAAACATACACCTTGTTATGTTGACGATTATTTTAGCATTGATTGGTATCGAAGTACATATGCAGAACCCATATACCCTATTCCTGACCGTGATAAGCCAAGAGACGGCTTACATGAACTCCGAATAACACCACCAATAACAAAGAAAAAACCCGATCATCCACAAAGGAACAGAATCGAATCACAATCGTTTGATGTCTATGACTCACACTGCAATTGGTGCCATGAAGTTGGCCATGATCACATTCATGTAATGCAGTCATAGCCTACTGAACATGTCATATAATTTCGAATGCTAGTCAAAGGGTATTATTGTTATTTCATGCATCAAAATCTATGTTTCTCAAGTCAGGGGTAGTTTGGTAAATTTTTATGCTAGATAACTGCCTTTCCAGCCCAGTTTGAAGCATCTAGACTGAAAATTAAAATAATATTAAAAGAGGGATCTTTTAGTGATACCGAAACTTAAAGGGATATTTTGAGAATATGCAAACTATACAAGGATTAATAGTTACTTCCCTTTGTAATATATTAATATGTCAAAGATTTATATAAAATAATTTGAAAGGAAAAAAATTATGCTATCACATCCCTGAAATAGTTCAAGTTTTAAGATAAAATCAAGAATAACATACAAAAGAGTTTTACGATAAAATCAAGAATAACACAAAAAATTTAGAAAAATTGAGCAAAAGATACAACAATTTATCAATAAAATCATTAATTAATTAAAAGTTTTTAACTTTTAAAAAATACCATAAAAATTATATTATAAAATTACTCTCTGGCTTCAATAGTACAATGAACAGTTGAAATTCAAGAAAAATTAATCATCTGATTACCTATTATACGTACCCATATTTTTATATAATAATTAAAATTTTATTGAAGACCACAATTATTAATAAACAGAATAAAAATGATTATTTGCTTGACACAAAAATCAAAACCATCTTCATCTCAATTATGAATAATTTTTCTCTAAAAGGTTCATACCAAGAAAAAAATATATTTTACACCGTTACTTATGCAAAGTACGAAATTTCAAATAATAAGTGGATAGTTGTGTAAAAAAATTTGCCAAGGAGAGGGAAGTAAAAAAGTTGGTTTAGGAACATCTAAATCTATGTTTTTGGGTAAGATAAAAGTTTCTAATTTTAATACATAGGCCCAAACATAGCATTTTATAAAAGAAAAGTGTAAAATAAAAATGAGTGGAGAAAAGAAAATATGTTAAATTTTATCAAGTATTGTTGTTTAACCGATTGACTTGTAAACATTCAGTTATTAAATATTAGAATTCACGAGGAAAATTTCACTACCCATTTATCATAGATTCATAAGCAAACGAAATAACACAATTGATTTATGAACTATGTTCAAATATTTATTTTATTTTTAAAATTAAAAAATTTTGTCTTGGAGACTCTAAACTATATGATAATATTTATTTTGGTGCCTAAACTTTATATTCGGTTTAGTTATGAACTATTCATAAATATAACATTTTTCTTTAACAGTAATTACATGTTTATTTTAATTCGTAAGCTACAATGATATAGCTATTTGAGTAATGCTATACATGCCTAACAGGTTCTTGAAATCCTCACCCTAAATCCAAATATGCTAATTCTTAGAGCATTACAAAATCAAACTCCACAACATTGTTATTTATGTAATTATCTTACTCGTACTAAATCATTGAGTAAAATTTCCACTAATGAGTCGTAGTTTCCAACTCCTCAAATTAATTTCTTTTGTTCTTTTCTCTTCCTTCTTTTCTTCTTATACATTTATTCTTTATATTCTTTTATGTAATCATTAATGACACCATGAGATGTGTTATATTCATATAATGACTCAAATTAAGCTAAATAAGCTAAAAGTCTGATTCATCAAAAGGGACTTTGTAATATTAACAGGAAACAAAAATCACTTGAAACCTAGTTTTAATAACTCAAAATAACACTAAGTTGATTAGGAATACATGGAAATATAGCTCTATTTCTAGAGTTATGACTTAACTTTCTCTAAAACATAACTTACACAAACAAGCAAGGCAAGATACCTTAAAAAAGACACTTGGTTTTATTTCTCAACTCTTTCTAAATTTTGCAATAGAAGGTTGGGGCCTCATATAGAAAAATCTTATAACAATCTATCAATGACTCACACCATTTCATGGAGTTCTTTGGAAGAACCAAACAAAATAAATTATTTGTTTGCACTTTTGCTCAAGCCTTAATTAAAAGGGCGCTCACATAAGCACATACCTCCAAACTTTTGATTCTATTCTTACTCCACAAAATGCACCACCTAGTTGTCTCGATATGCATGGCCTCCACTAGCCCTTATTTTTGCTGGAAATTGGATCACTTGCAAATACACTTCCAAAAACTAAGATACCTTCTTCAAAGCTTTTGTAGCTACAACTTCTTGGATTGTTTGGAAAGATCGCTAAAATTATGTTTTCAAAAGTTGGACTCCCAAGTTCCAAATTATTGTATCTAGAGCCTAGTCTTACTACACGAACTATTTTAACTCTATTGGGAAGATCCACAAGGAGTGCTCAAACTTTTTGCCCCCTGACCTCAATTAATCTTTATGCACATGCTTCTTGGATCGACTCTATGGAAGATAGTGGCTTAGGCTTTATTGCAATTACTAATATTAGTTTTATCTTAATTCTTCTGGATGAAGGAACCCGTATTGAATTAAGACTACACCACGGAGGTTCCGGGATAGTGGACATCCGAGTCTAGCGGACCAAAACCAAGCCAACCTTGTGCCTAAATTCTCATTGTTATCCATAGATTGTCTTCCCCCGAAGGAATCCTCTCCCGGGCCTTCCTTCACACATGGTTTCTTCCTCCTCGTATTTGTTCGGGATCACATTGCTTAGCTTGTTATATTTTCTTGCATGCTTTATTTACTTTTGTTTTTATTTTCGCAAACAAAAACTTCATTTCAATCGAGTAGACAGTGATCCCCAAAAGGAACTAATAATAAATCTCAGGACCCTTGGGAATATGACCCTCCCGTGCTTGCACGAGAGGATATTACTTGATGGCCCGTGCACTTACGGCAGGGAGCATATGCTCTCTTTTTAGAGTGTCATGCGATGACTCAATCAAAAGAATCTTAAATTTAACAATTTATATGCTTCTATTTAATAGGATTTTCTAAAAATTTCAAGCATATTGATTATTGCATGCATAGAGTCAATCTATTACGTAATCATGGTGTCAAACCTCTTCTTGTATTTGATGGGGGTTCTTTGCCGATGAAGATTGATGAAGAAACCAAACGTGCCAGGTATGTGACAATAGATTCTCTTAATCTTAACATGCACTGGTAAGGAAATATTTAAACTAGCAGTTCTTAAGTAGGTAGTTGTTTATTTTTTATTTTTTTTTGGTCAAAATTTATAATATGATATTTTCTCCTATATTAAACATTTTACCTCTGCATAACAAATTGTACATGGAGAGGTAGTTGTCTTAGTATCTTTAACAATGTAGAGCAAAGAAGAAAACCTTGAATTGCACTTAAGCATGAGGTTGCCGGAAATTCTTCTGCAGCTCATGAGTCCTTTCAAAATGGATATTGATATCTCACCATCAATTACTTGGGAACTAATGCAAATAATAATTAAAATTTTATTTGAATAAACGATTTCTATTATAGGATGAAAACTATGTGGTCCTTGTACTAACTAAATATAATTAGTAAAATCTTAGTCCTAAACATATTAGTTAAGTCAAAAGATAAATATATAGATGACATTTTAGGTTTTATCTTAATTTTATTTTGCCCTTATATGTGATTTCCATGCATAATGTATATTTGAACTGCTATTAAAAACAAACATTAATTCATGTTTTGAAAAAGGAAAACATTGATTATTTTTTGGCACCCTATGAGGCTGATGTATAAATGGTAGTTTTGTCCATTAATAAGCTTGTTGATGCAATCATTACTGATGACTCATACGTAATACCTTTTTGGGTGCCATAGAGTAAGTTATATATGATTTTGGATTTATTCATTAAACTCAACTTTTCTTACTTTTCATATAATGCTCTTGTCACCAATTAATCATTACCCTTTTCTCATATTGTTTTCTTCCTTTGTAAAATTCTAATTCTTGGAACATTTCTTTTTAGATTTTTTTCAAGATGGTTAAATTTGGGCAAGGAGTTGAATTTAAATGCTCAATGTTAGAAAATCAAGTGTCCCAACTAGTCATGTGAGTATACAATGTTATAAAATTTTGAATAGTTATTAGAACTTTTTACAATTATCATTATATTATTATAGATGTTAGCCTTAATCAAAATCCTATTACTTTACAAACTAATTAATATGGTTTGTTTTGTAGGAATCAAAGGCATGGTGGAGTAATTCATCTTCAAATTTACCTTAGAATGTAGTTTAGAATTATTATAAATTTAATAATAATGTTTGAGGATTTTAGAATAATTTCATATGTTCAAAATTTTGTACATTGGGATAATTTTTATTTTATATTATATTAAAGATTTAATTTGCTAGTGTGACAATATTTTGCTACTTAAAATATGCATTTTGTGATGAAATTGTTGTGTTAGCATATGAGTTTAATATTTTTAACAAAACTTATTACATGATTTGGTTACTAACTCAAATTTAATTACTGAACTGTTAACGTTATTCATGACTAATAAAAAAAACACAATTGATAAAAAAAATTTGTCACTATTTTCAATTATTTTAGCACCAACAATGTTATCACAATAAAATAGAATATTATCGTAATAAAATAGATTATTGTGACCACTTATTTGTCACTAATGTGTATTTTTCAGTGACAACAATATTGTCGCAATAAAATTGACTATTGTGAGAGCTTATTCATCACTATTGTGTATTCTACTATGTAAACAATGTTGCCACTATAAAATGGACTATTGTGACGGATTATTCGTCACTATTTAGCATTTTTTTGTGACAACAAAGTCATTACAATAAAATGGACAATTGTTACCACGTATGTGTCATTATTTTATATTTTTTATGTCACCAAAATTGTCACAATAGATTGAACTATTTTGACCACTTTGTTTGTCACTCTTAAGATTGATGTGTCAAAAAAAATTGACATAAGTAAATAAGGTTATTGTCGCCACATCACTTTGCAATAAATATTAAATTTTTTAGTGTCGTGAAATTGGTCACAAAAATATGGACTAATTGTGACCATTTGTCTAAAATTGGCAATCTTATATTAACATCAAAGGTATTTGTGACAGGAGATGATGACTTCTAAAATTTGCTAGTATTACTAATTGTGGCTAAAATTACTGCTTTTAGTGATAATTATTATTAATAAAAATATAATTTAACGTAGCCATATCATTTTTATCACAAATACTAAATTTTTTATTGTCGCAAAATTGGTCACAAATATATGGAGTAATTGTGACCAATTGTCTAAAATATTCACTCTTATATTAGCATTGGAAATATTTTTGATGGGAGTTGATGACTTCTAAAATTTTCTACTATTACTAATTATGACTAAAAGTACTGCTTTTAGTGATAACTTTTGTTATCACTAAAAATACAATTTGCTATAGTGCAACTTGTTCATCTTTAGTCTTCTGCTTTTCTTTATGCCCCCTTAAGGCCCTCTTTGGAGAGTCCTTTAGATATTTCTTACTCTTGAAAATATTCATTTTTGGTCTACTTTGGGTTATGTCACTTCATGTGTATAGGTGACCCAATAATCCACCAATCTTTGGTAGTACTAATAACTAAAAATAGGCCTTTCTTTCCTTCTCTTTGTACTTAAAATCAGGTTCATGAATCCAAAAGCTAAAATGTTAGATCTCTTTAGGCATATCTTTTATATCTAGTAAAAATATGTGAATTCATTTATATATTCTCACATAATATGAATGAGCTTCAATTTCTTCAAAGAGGCCCTTGCAATCCATGTTGCTCCAAGGTAGAAAATTATTCCAGAATCTCGTTCTTCATTTCATTCCAAGTGTTGATTGAGAATATGTTTCTTGATGTTACAATTACTAAAGGTCATATCAACTATAGAGTGTATACCTACAAGTGAGACTTGCTCATTTTTTGGCACTTTGCAAACTTAAAGTAATGCTCCATATAGGAAGCTATCCAAATCTTTAGCTTTCCAAGCCCTCACAGAAGAACTTGGATCTAGGACCCCAACTTTAGTACTTTGCCTTAAGATACCAAAGTTATAAAAACAAAAGAAAAATAATTATTAAGAAAACACTTCCTTAGTAAAATTCAGTTTCATAAAAGACATTCTTTTTGCAATGTTCAAGTCAAGGTCAACATTTTTTTACAGAGATTATTATATTTTCTAGTTGTAATTGTCATTATAAGTTCCTCCAAATTTGCAACTCTATAATATTGGTCCCTGATAAGTGCATGAGTAGGTATATTTTTATATATGTTTTACATGCATTGAGCATCATTTTTACCATGGTTTATGTCTCATATTGTGTATTTGGTGTTCTTTTATGCATATAGGTTGTGAATGCCTTGAAGAGTAAAAAGGAAGCAAAGATAGGCTATAAAGACACAATGTTGGGAGTTCTTGTTCAATTCAAGGACCAAGACACGAGAGGAGTTCATTAACGTGGAGATGTGTGCCAACTTCCAAGAGGATTCAAGTCAATTCACTAGTTGGAAAGGCACAAAGGCAGCCACATCTTCATGTTCCTTCTCTTTGTGAAGATTGCAAGACCTTTCAAAAGATGCGTCAATGAAGAAAAGTCTTATAGCCTACCACATGGACTTGTGCCCGGACATGTGGCCTCAAAAGAAGAGTGTTTGGACCCCGTCTTGTGAAAAGTACTGTAGCAAAATTACTGTTCACACGCCCGCATGGAAATTCCTGCAGCCCATGCGGGCACGTGGAAAATCCACATGGGCGCGTGGAGGCACGTGACAGGCGCGGTTTTGGGCTATAAATAGGCCGTTTACCCTATTCTTTGACATCTTTTGTGCGGCTCTTGAGGGGTGAGACGGCTAGGGTTTGGAGAGGAGGTCTTTGCCGATTTGGAGGGTGTTCTTCACCAACTTTGATAGTTTCCTTCGCCGTCATAGCATTTGGGAAGCCACCGGCGACCTAGCTTCAGAAAGAAATCCTTCAAGATGTTGAACTACCCATCAAAGCCAATCATCACGAATTCAAGGGGGTTTTCTCTATGGTTTTTGTTGCTTTTCATTGTATTAATCATTGTTTGGTAACTTGCCCCATGGAGGGCTAAACCCTACTAGGTATTTGGGCATGTGAACCCTAGGATCTATTCTTTTGTATTGATTTGCTTTATGTTTCTATTTAATTGGAGTTGATTTGAGTTTTAATCTTGTGTTCCCATTGCTTGCATGTCTTATTGATCCTTGTGGTTGATTGTGTATGCATAATTTGTTACTTTGATGAGAGAGAGGTCTCCATTAGAGTTAGAACTTCAAGGTTAAAGAGGATTGAGAGGGTGAGTCATGAGATAGTGGAGTGTCCCCTTTCCCTTCCAATTGAGTGTTTCTTATCTCCGTATTCCCTAGACTCTATGCAACCATATTTGGTGTGAGGCGTGAGATTGAGAGATTTCTCTGCTGGGACCTTGTAGAGGTTAGGGATCCTTCACCGGGAATTAGGGTTGGATCTATCTTTAGGAATCGGTTTCACTCATAGGTGTCCCTAGAGCGTATTGTGGTCATATGGGGTGTGAGGTGTTGAGATTGAGCAATTTCTCCACCGGGACCTTGTAGGGGACTAGTACCGGTAGCTTGGAGGCAAGGGCCGGTTGTTCTTGGATTACCTCGACTTATTAGACTTGGTTTAGAAGGATTTAGCGAATCTTGAACTTCATCTTAGATCCTAGGGGGAGCATTGCCTGGGTACTTCATCTTTTTTTTATTGAGATTCTCCCTCCATTTCACCTTGCATATTCGTCTCTGGTATTCATTTCTTCGCACATTAGATCACAAAACCTTTTCATTTATCATTAGGCTAGAAAGTAGAGAAGAAGTTAGTACTAGTAGCCCTGTTCCCTATGGATTCGACTACTCGACTCACCGGGTATTTTATTACTTCAACACCCGTGCACTTGTGATACACATGCATATTCGAACTTGTTAGTCCCCTTAGTCCAAGTTGTATCTTTTGAATCCCTTTACTATTTTAGTTAGGAAATCTTACTCTATGAGCCAATACCCGTCTTCTTTGCCATTTATGATAGCTAACATGGATTATTTTTATGTTGTCATAGAATGCTTTATGTTTTAAAACATATTAAAAAAATGATTTTGAAAAAATATATGTTAAAATAATACCCATCATCACCTTCTCTTCCCCTTCTCCTCTCCTTCCAAATCCACCTTAATAATGCTCGAGATCTTTGGGTGAGCAGTAGCTACACATAAATGTTTCTCCTCCCCACATATTCTTGGTAATAGGCCCAAACTGTAGATTCTCCAAAGAGATCATTGTCTTCGCTACCATCCCGGAGTTGACTTATATCCTCATGATCTCTAGTCTACTCCTTAGCAGCTCCATTCTCTCCCAGACATGCTTTATTAAATCTCCAACCATGTTAAGCCCCGCAAGAATAAAAACTAAGCCACTAGCAATGTAATTCTTGTTAGATAACATAGAAAAATTTTACAAAAACAATCAAAGCATGTAGAAGCAAAAATAAAATTACAATATTAACTAGTCAAACTGATGAACACCCTAATTTATTAATTTAATTAAATATATGTCTGGAAAATTACCTCTTGATGTTCCAAGTCCTTTCCTTTGATATGTCAAAATTTGTTCCTCTGATAGTCTTAGATTCTCAAGTGTAGAAGAAAGGTCCCACACCTTAAGAACACACTCAGAGATCCAAAAATAGTCCCCTCTTCCTATCCAAATAATGCTTGGGTTAGAAAGAAAGAGAGAATTTAGGGAACTAATCTACCAAAAGAATAGAATTCCTTCATTTAGAGTTAGAGAAGAGTCATATTTATAAAAACATCACTAAAAATGGTAAACATTATCCTATTATGAAGTCCTAATATAAATATGAGTCATAAAGCAGCTAAAATAACTTTTTGTCATCAAGGCCTTATAATTTTGTTTAATTGTTTTCACTCCATTGAATTTTAATAAAAATTTAAATTTAAGACAAAATTGTATATTTACAATTTTGATCCAACATTCAAAAAGAGATTGATTCTCAACTACTTAAAGTGTGACTCTCTAGGTTCATCAAGATTGGTAATTGGAGGATACCAAAGGATGTAGGTGACACCTAGCCAACCTCATGGGCCTATATGTTATATCCCAATCGTACACGAATGAGTTGACAATTTTGAACCTTTCTGAGTATGATTACCATAGTGTATAAACCCTTCATTCTTGTATCCCAACCAAATTAGAGCCATGGAGATCATTAAACTCACTAAACTTGATCATATGAAAATAAACATAATAGGGTAAAATTATTAACCTACCCTTCACAGTTTCACATGATTAGTTTGACTACCTTAGCCAAGGTTTTCTAATCTCACATGCTCATGATCACATCAAATACTAACTCGATACTTCTAAGAGAATAAATCCTTCTTAGTGATCACTCACAACTGCTACTTGTCCGATATTGCCACACTTGAAGGTTGGCCCTATGAAAGGATAAATTAAGCCTAACTACTCTAGTTACAAACTCAACATCACAAGCACATCTTAATCATAATATCTCATGTCTAAGGCCTATTCATATGATCAAAACCAACAATCCTAATCATTAACAGTCAAAGAGTAAAACCTATGCGGTTGGATTGTTGCGAGTCAAATCCAATGGATTGATTTATGACATATACTCCCACTATCATATAGTGTTCAAATAACACTCTTTCTCAAAGTATATGCCATATACAATTCCTTATGAATCTTTAATGCCCAATTAAAAATTCTCTAATTTGTGAACTATTTAAGTATATAAGTTATAAATCTTTCTAGTTCCCTCCTCCTTTTTTCATAAAGAGTATAAAGTTTAACTTAATACACAAGAACTATAATGTTCAAAACTAATTAAAATGTCATCACAAGATTTATACAAACATAAAAATAAATGCCTATTATTAATAATAAAAATATATAATACAATTAAAATTCTCTAATACAGTTATCTTCATTGACATTTGAGACCATAATCCTAACAGACATCATCCCATGCATTTAAGGAGTGCATCATGTTGAACACTGGCACGTCAAACCATCGCATCTCCAACTTGCCAATGGCATCAAGAGGGAGTAAACCTAAAAAAGGGATTTTCATAGTGTCAAGATAAATCAGAGGGAAGGTTAAGCTCCATGACGAGCTAGATGTCAAAGAAGATGGTGAAATGTTGAGTAATGATGAAGTTATGGATAAGGGTAGGATGACAAAGAGAGTGGATAGGGACACCAGAGAGTTTTTGGCCAAGGTCAAATTTTAAAAAGCTGAGAAAAGGTGGTATGAGAGCGTAATAGAAAGAAAGAAGCTCACCTAAGATGGAGTCAAGCTTAGGATAAGCAAAAATTCAGATGAGAAGGTTATCTTTCAAATCAAAGCGTGAGAAGACAGCGGTGTTGCGGTGTCTTGGAAAATGAAGGAGTGAGGAAAGTCAGATTTGCAAAGAGTAAAGGCACGGTCAAGGAAAAAGAGGAGGCTAGTGTTAGTGAGGTGAGGAGAGGGTTGTGCTGGCCATTAGGGATGCAGAGAAAGTGGATGACAATGCAAAGATGGTCGAGGAGGCGGTGGAACAAGAGGAGGGGCAAAAGGAAGAAAGGAGAGTTGGAGTGGAGCTCGTGAAGTTGTTTGTAGGTAAGGATGAAAAGGAAGGAGAAGAACAAAATGGAAGATTGGGAGGAGGAGAGAAGAAAGAAGTGAAGCATGATGTCATCATCGTTGAGGTAGTGACGGTTCAAAAGAGGGAAAAAAAGGGTTTGGGGTGAGCCAGGAATGGGAGGGAGAGAAGGATGATGAGAGAAGTTGTTGGGGAGGCTCCAAAATGCAATATTAATTTAATATTTTTTTTCTCAAAATCATTTTTTTAATGTTTGAAAACATAAAGTATTCCATGTCAACATTAAAATAATCTACGTCAACAACCACTGAATGCAAAGGAAATAGGCGTCAGCTCTTAGACTAAGATTTTCCTATTGAAATGGTAGAATGAGTCAAAAGATATAAATCGGAGTAGGGGGACCAAAAAAGTAGACTCACATATCTAGAGGCACCATATATATTTAGAATTAATCCTACTTTTTATACCATTAGGAAAGGTCTATCACTATCAAGATAGGTACCCAATATATTAATCAACCATAAAACCACATCTTCTCAACTATCAAAGCAATCTTTTGTTCTTCTACCATCATCAAACAAAGGGTCTACTAATTATCAAAGCCATAGAGGTATAGGTTCTCATTTAGCCAAAAAGTTTCATATATGCTATAATAGGGTAACAAGTTTGCCAAAATTGTTTTTAGTGTTTTACAATAGACTTATATTATCACCTCTTTTTTGTGTTTTACAATAGACTTATATTACTAAAAAAAATCTTACAATCATCCATAACTATCTTGTAATTACCTTCATGGAAACTTTGCTGAAAACATATTGAATTTAACTGAGTCTCATTCCATTTCACTCAATCTTTAGTCAAATAAGTACTTAGCATAGGTATAAACAACCCTGTTTTGCACTATTACCTTCACAAATTTTAACTAGCTTGGTTTTGTCTCACACAATTTTTTGGTGGGCCTCATACAAGCCCTTAATAGTACCTTAATTATATTCTTAATGGTCTTTTAACTACACATTTGTGTAGGCTATAGATGACCTCAAATAATCTCTTGCGGAAATCCATAGTGGTTTCTAAACTATTCCTTTGGAAAAATCCTTGGAAAGCACTTGGCCACACATTTGGACAAATCCTTTGTAGTCTTTCAACCATCCACATTTGTCCAAATCTTTAGTGCCTTTTTGACCATACCAACATAAAAATTCTCAATGGCTATCCCAACAATATGTTCATACAAATCTTGATGGCTCTAAACTACACTCAAACCAACAAACCTTAACTATATATCATATGTGAGATTTTAAAGAAAGTAGAATATGTATACGAAATTAAAACTAAAATAAATTATCATATGGGAAACCTATCACAATCTTAAAGATGTAAAATGAAAGAATGAAAGTGAGCATTTCATGTAGTTTAGCATACCAAAGGACACAATGGTGTATGTGTGTGTGCGCTCTCATTTGAAAACCTGATAAGTGATTAAAAATGTATGGTTTACACATCATTTACATTGCATTTATCATGGTATTTTACATGTTTAGCACCAAACTAGTAATTAATTTCATTCTTTTGTTCATTACGAGCTTTTATTCTATCTTTGGGTTAAAGAAAGCAAATATGGAGGCATTTTGAAACAAAACAAGTCAACTTTTGAACTAGAGCATCAACATGACTCACAATGGCCGTGGTAATATCTTACCATGGCATTTGTCCACTTCTATCATAGCCATTATTAAACCATGGCAGTGTGGAATTACAGAGAATAACATAGAAGTCATAACGACCTCAACAACGGTGTACATGCGTACATTGTACATTTTGTACTATATATCACTACACTTGTGCATGCATGCATACATTGGGGATAATGTACATCCTTAAGTGTGGGTAGGGAGTGTATGTTTGTTTTTCCTTGTGCTACATTGAGAATTTCGTGCTATACTATATTATATGATAATATCTTGTGGAAATTTTTTTGGGTGCTTGTACGTTATACACATGCTAGTGTTGATCTTTGAAGGCATTACACTTACTTGTTGAAGTTTCTTTGGTCTAGGGACATGATATGCTATAGACTAGCAATTCTTTCGTTCCCTCTCAAGAGTCTGACTGCTCTGCGAATCTCTACAATACCTTGTGTCCCTCTTGACTTCACATTACACCTTATGTTTGTCTAGTGAGTGATGTTTTATAATTTGGGGTATGATCAGTACTTACTTTATTGCTCTAAGTTAAGATATATGCACAACAGAAAGAGCTACCTCCTTTCGTAGTATGTAGTCACTCCCAACAAGTTGGATACAAAGTGTATGCCCTAGTGGGGGAGAGGGCTGCCTCTTGGGAAGTGTGAAAGCTACTGACTGTGAGAAAAAAAGAGAGATAGGTAATTATATATAAAAATTATGGAAAATGTAAGAGTGAGACTAAATAAAACCCCAAAAAAGTTTCTTTACATGATCTAGACTATAAGATAATGGACCAGAAGACCGGCACTTGGGAAAGTACTTTTCATCGTAGAGTAGACTACTCTTTGTAAAGGAATAGTCATGTTACTTGGCACTTGATTGTTCCCCCATACTACTTATTGAAGCTCCATACTTAGTTGCCTGCGATCAAGCACTTATCATGTATTCTATTTTAATCAGTTTTACTTGCTTGAGGAGAGGAAAACGCTTAAGAGTGAGGATATTTGATAAGCGCTAAATTGATCATATTTCCTATATCATTTACACTACATCTAGTATAATATTATACTTGTTTAGAATCTCATTAGGATGAAATTTCATTCTTTTGTTCACAATTACCTTTATTTCTATTTTAGGAAGAAAGAAGTGAATTTGAGGATGTTTTGAAGCAAAATTAAGCAAGTTGCTAAATCAAGACTATACCATGACTCACAATGGGCGTTATGGGAACTCACAACAACCGTTGTCTACACTTACCACTACTGTGATCGAGTCGTGGTAGTATAAGCTCATTGGTAGCAACATAGAAGCCATAACAGCCTCACAACGGGCATTGTAGAGTCTATAACAGTCATTGTCAACACGCATAATGCCCAAAGACTGTTCCAGGACACGACCTAGAACCCAAGCAACAACTTACTCACAACGGGCATCACAACACCCGTGGTAAGGCCGTGGCGGAACCGATTACTATAAATACCCTAGTTTTCTCAATTTGAAGGGAGATTCTTTTGCCAAAGGGTTAGGGCGGCTGGATTTCTAGAGAAGAAGAGCATTAGAGGTAATTTTTATCATATTTCAGCAGATTTTGATGAGTTTCTCAAGAGAAGATCAATGATCATCATTGGAGGAGGCTGCGCATGATAAACATCATCTGAACAACCTTAGGATCCACTAATTCCCAACCTTTGGAGAACTATTAGATGGACTTAGTCTAGGAACACATTGAATGTTTATTTATTCATTATTTGGTCTTATGGCTCTCTTTGCACTTTGATGTTTTACTTTCTTTGATCCATGAGAACCTAATTCGATGGGAATTGTATATCTAGATGCCTCGGTTATTATTTATGAATCTTGATTGATCAATATATATCATTATAATTTTCTTAATCATTGCATGCTTTAATTGTTTTTCTTTGTTGATGTGGATGAGGAGGATATGCCTCCGCATTGATGACACCCATGCCATGATAGATCTATCCATGTTCTAAGAGGTTAGGCATAGCTAGGTTTGCGGATTAGGTATTAATCGATCCTTAGACTTAGGGTTTGATTGATTTCTTCTCGTAGGGTTTCCGTACTTAAGGAAAACATAGGAAATTGAGAAGGATGACAAGATCCCCTTGCGTATATCCCGCAAGTGCATGGGTTTGTCGAAGTAATAATCCCGGGTGAGCGGGTATCGAATCCACAGGGAGTAGGGAATAAAAATACTTAATTCGATTCTTAGCTATGTAAAAGATCAATGATAATGAGTGTGACAATGATTCAATTGTCAACAGTAAAAGCAACAAGTAAGAGAGCAAAAGTAAAGAATGGGGTAAGGCAATCGATAAAGATGGGGTACCCGGATAATGCTTCGCCTAGGATAATTGTTTCAAGTGCAATAACCCTCTATTATGCTTCCTAATCAATGCGATGGTGAGTCGTGGAAATCCTTAATTACATAGTCCTAAATCTAAGGTCAACTATGCCTAACTCTATACATGTCCCGGAGGAGAAATCGAACAATCTCAACACCTCGCACTCGCATAGAGTTGCAATGAGCTTTAGGGATTCCAAGTGATAAATCTCTTCCTTATTATAGACCTAACCCTTTGGTCCAGGTGGAAGGTCCCTAACCACAATTGAGCCCTAGATACTAAGATCACCTCAACGCTTCACTCTGTTGCACACGCAACTAAGCCCCAGCGAAAGTTCATCCCTTATACCATTCATTCTATTATGACCGCAAAGAACTCGAGGAATGGAGGTAGAATCTATCACGCCGGAGGGGAAAGGGGACGCTCCTGTACCTCTCGAATCACCCTCTCAACCCTCTCCAACCTAGCTTCGTCTAACGCTCGTGGTGTGTCACTCACTCACAAGGTTACCAACAAGAACTCTCAACCCTAGTGTCACTCTAAGGGAAATGTTCATACAATCAAGCATTCAAGGTTGGAACTCATAATAAACATCAATTTATTGAAAGCATAATAAAGAGGTTCAAAGAAACAAATACATCCTAGGGTTCACAATACCCGAGTACCCACTAGGGGTTTAGCTCTCCATGGAGCAAGGTACAATCAAAGAAATAGAATGTAAAAGCAATGAATCCATAAAGAAATCTCCTCGATAGTCGTGTCGATGGTCTTGTGGAAAGTCCTCTATACGTCGTCCAAGGATTCCCTCATCCGATATAGGATACGCCTCGACGGAAGCTTCCCTACCAACCTTCTTCCTAAGGAATGACGATGTCGGAGCCGTAGAACCTCTCCAAAACCTTGGTCAATACCCCTCGAAACCCTAGCCGAAGCCCTCTCTCAAGTTGGGGAAAAGATGGAGAAAAGAATACTAAAATCGGGGCTGATTCGGCTTTAAATAGGGCTGGAATCGGGCGACTACATGGGCGTGGATGCTTCACGCGCCCGTGGGGAATTTCCACACTAGCGTGGATAATTTCCACACGCCCGTGTGGATCCTCTGAACTCCTGTTTTCTCGGCCGGCTGTGAACAGTTCTGCTATAGTACTTTCTACCGTGTTGCTACGTTGCTCTGCTACAGTATCCAATCTGAATAGCTTCTCGAATCCATACTTTCATCGGAGTAACGCAAACGGGCACACGTTCACGTCGTGGATCACTTGCATCTTCAATGATAGGCACATTGGTGAAGCTCTTGTTCTATGTGCATAAGTCAGAATGCTCGAGTGCGACTGCCTTTGTGCCCCTCCAAATGGATGTGCCAACTCGAATACGAGGAGGTTGGCACACACTCTAGCATCTCACATCGACCTATGTCTTCGCGTTTGAACATTAGCAAGATTTCCTCCAAAATCAGTGCATTGTAATCCACATTGGCTTCTTTCCTTCATACTTGGCCTCACAACCCTACCTGCGCGAAAGTAACATAAAAACACACATATTAGTGTAAAAACCTGAGAAAAGTAATGCTCAACATAAGGAATGAACGCTTCGCATTCATATCGCACAAGCACTTATCAAAGGATTAGATTCCATCCGAGTGATGGGGTGGAGGAATTCCATCTTAAGTTCCTGACCTAGTCACCATGACTTATTGGGGGTAGTAGGCCTTTGAATTCTCCTGGTTCAATCCTAGAACATAATTGATACTTAACACCTATCATAATTAGTAATCAAGATAACCTTCATATATACTCTCACTCCTTCCTAGTGTGCTTAATGACATCTCCAATTATATTATATCCATAATTTGTACAATTAGACTAAAGAGAGAACTTAAACGTTTAGGCTATTGATTAAGCAAAAAGGAAGTAATAGGAGTCTCTTGCCGTTCCTAGGGAAATACGACCCTTGTGTTTCTCCACGAGGTATTACTTAATGACCGATACACTTGCGTTATTATGGACTTGATTACGATATTTTATTATGTACTTGCATACTTACATATTCACATATTCATATTTTCACATAGCCAACACAGTAGGAAAATGTCCATCAAGTTTTTTTCGCCATTGCCGGGGATCCATAGTCGAGAGATTCTAAGAAAACTTGTAGCTTAGTGTTTTAGTAATTTATCCTTTTTATATTTAATTTAGTCTATTCAGTTTATCACATGTTTATTTTGTTGCTACACAATACTATAAACAATTATCTTTTCTTTAGAGATATGAAAGGTCTATTGGAGAGGGTACTAGCCCTACTTGATCAATAGGTTGAGCACTGCATGATGCATGGATCCTATGCACAATACTTCAATGTAGTCGAGCAGTCTCCTACACTCCATACATGCTATGGGCATAATGATGAGATAGTTTGGCAGAGAATGTTTGATCAATTCAGAAAAATAGGAGAATCAGAAGAGAGAACAATGAGCAGTGCCATAGAAGACTTCATAGGAATTAACAATTTGCATGTAGATGGCATCACCAAGGAGGAAAACATGGTTTATGAAAAAGAGAATGATGGTAGTAATGATCAAGCTTGTGAGGGAGAAGAAAGTGCCATTAGAGCCACACTAAGCATGAATGATAGGCTTAAACCATCCATTGAGGAACCTCCAGATGTGGAATTGAAGACATTACCAGAGCACCTTGAGTATGCATTCTTAGGGGAAGAGTCAAAGCTCCAAGTGATCATTGCTACAAGCTTCACAAAGGAGGAAAAAGAAAAGTTATTGGGGTTTCTACGAAGGCATAAGAAAGCCTAGCTTGGAAGATAACTGACATTAAGAAAATCAGTCCATCCTTTTGCACCAAGATTCTAATAGAGGATAATCATAAGCCTTCCGCCTTACTCAACAAAGGTTGAATCCAAACATGAAGGAGATTGTCAGAACAGAAGTAATAAAGTTGTTAGATTAAAGGATCATTTACCCGATTTCAGATAGTGCATGGATGAGCCTAGTGCAAGTAGTACTGAAGAAAGATGGAATGACCATGGTTACAAACCCACCAGGGTAGTCACAAGGTAGAGAGTGTGCATTAATTATAGGAAACTAAATGATGCCAATAGAAAAGATGATTTCTCTTGCCATTCATTGATCAAATACTCAAGAGATTAGCAGGACATTCATACTATTGCTTCATGGATGGATTCTCAAGGTACTTTCAGATTCCCATTGCTCCAGAAGATCAAGAAAAGACTACATTCACATGCCCGTACGGCACCTTTGCATACCACCAAATGTCCTTTGGATTATGCACCGCACCTGACACTTTCCAGTGGTGCATGTTAGCTATTTTTGAGGATACGGTGGAAAAGACAATGGAGGTGCTCATTGATGACTTTTTTGTATTAGATGACTCCTTTGACACTTGACTCAAAAATCTAAAACAAGTGCTAATAAGGTGTGAGGAAATGAACTTGGTACTTAGTTGGGAGAAATGTCAGTTCATGGTTCAGGAAGAAATAGCATTTGGGCACCAAATTTCAGAAAAGGGGATCAAAGTGGACAAGGAAAAGGTTGCTACTATTGAAAAACTCCCATTACCTATGTCAGTCAAGGCAGTTCGAAGTTTTCTAGGGCATGCGGGGTTTTACAAAAGGTTTATCAAAAACATTTCACATATCGCTAGACATCTCACCAAGCTTTAGGAGAAAGATAAGCCATTTGATTTCAATAAAGATTGCATATTGGCATTCAAAACATTAATGGATAAACTTGTGCAAACACCAATCATGATTGCTCCAAACTGGGTCTACCATTAGAGTTGATGTGTGACGCCAATGGCTTCACAGTCAGAGTAGTATTAGGTCAGCAAAAGGACAAGCACTTCCATCCCATATATTACACTAGCAAAACCTTAAATGATGTGCAAGAGAACTACACAACAACCAAGAAGGACTTGCTAGTTATAGTGTTCGCATTCGATAAGTTCCGACCATACCTAGTGTTATCGAAAGTTGTGGTCTACATTGATCACTCCGCACTCAGGTACCTAATGAGTAAAACTGATGTTAAACCTCATCTAATCAGGTGAATTTTGCTTTTGTGAGAATTCAATCTGGAGATCAAGGACAAGCGAGGAGCGGAGAACTTGGCTGCAGATCATCTATCTAGGCTAAAAAGTCCTTAAAAAAATCGTTAGAGGATAGAGAAATTGATGATGCCTTCCCTGAAGAATGTCTATACAAGTTCAACACAGTAAGAGATGAAGACCCCCTTTGGTGTGCTGACTTTGCTAATTATTTAGTTGCAGGCATGCTCCCTAATGGTTCACATACTAATAAAAGAAGAAATTCTTTGCATAGCGTAAGAACTACATGTGGAAAGATCCATTCCTGTTTAGAATGTGTACAGACCAAATCATCAGATGATGTGAACCATGAGCTGAAGGATGGGAAATTTTATAACACTGTCATTCAAGACCCGCCGAAGGGTATTTTAGTACAAATAGGATAGCTGGTAAGGTTCTCGAATGAGGGTTCTATTGGCCCACAATCTTTCAGGATGCTCACAGGTATGTATAGAATTATGATAATTGCCAACGAACAAGTAATATTTCTCGACGAGATGAGATGCCTCAGAATTCTATTCTTATATGTGAAATCTTTGATGTATGGGTTATTGATTTCATGGGCCCGTTTCCTATGTCATTTGGTAACAAGTTTATTTTAGTTGCAACCGACTATGTCTCCAAATGGGTAGAAGCACACGCACTCCCTTCAAATGATGCTTGAGTTGTAATTAAATTCTTAAAGAAACTGTTCTCTAGATTTGGAACACCTAGGACCATCTTGAGTGATAGGGGTGCATATTTTTGCAATGTTAAGCTAATAAATACATTACAAAAATATGGAGTCACACATAGGCTAGCGACCCCCTTATCATCCATAGACAAGTAGGCTAGTAGAATTATCCAATAGGCAATTGAAACAAATTCTAGAAAAGACCGAGGATCATCATCGAAAGGATTGGTCAAAAAAATTGGATGATGCCTTATGGGCATATAGGATGGCATATAAAACACCTATAGGGACTTCACCATACAAACTTCTATATGGAAAGCTTGTTATCTTCAAGTAGAACTGGAACATAAAGCCTATTGGGTGATAAAAAGCCTAAACCTTGAAATTTATCTTGTAGGAAGAAAGAGAAAATTGCAACTTTAGGACCTTGAGGAATGGCAGTTAAACAGCAATGAGAATGCCAAGATTTATAAGGAACGAACCAAAAAATACCATGACTAGAAATTTAGACGCTTTAAGGAATTCCAAGAGGGGGATTAAATCCTTCTTTTTAATGAAAGGCTAAGGTTATTTCCATGTAAGTTAAAGTTAAGATAGTCAGGGTCGTTCATGGTATCCAGAGTTTTTCCCAATGAAGCCATAGAAATAACTAATCCCGAAAGAGGTAAGTATAAGGTAAACGGTCACCAATTAAAATATTATTTTAGGAAGCATAACTCAAATGACCAGGAAGAAGAATTTGACCTTTTCTAGCCATCGTAAGGTAAGAAGAGGAACGCCAAGCTTGTGACGTAAAACAAGAGCTTCTTGGGAGGAAACCCAAATACTTTTCTAGACTTTAGTCAACTTACTCTTAGTTTATCATTTGTTAGTTCATAAAAAAAATCTGGTAATTAATGTGAAAGTGGGAAGTTGGATTAACCCCACTAAATTTCACTAAATTTCAAGAGCAAAACATGTTTGAGGAGTTTAGTACTATTAGTAGGAATTTTTTCATGCCATTTTACATAGGGAAAACCTTTAGCTTTTCATTGCTAGCATCACAACGGGCTTGGTAAACATGTTGTACACATTGTAATGACTAGGTAGACAATTAAGATTTTATGGAAAAATTGAGTGAGTCTACAACAGCCTTATAATGCACATTATGACAACCATGGTAAAATATCACGGCCATTCCACAGAGCGTACCATGACTCCATATTTTCAAGAGTTCTAGTACGGCTTTACCATGCTTGTTGTATGGTCGTTGTAAACACAATGAGCCTTGGAATGGTTGTTGCCAACACTTAGAGATTTTTTAACCCAAACCGAGTTGACAACGGCCCTATAATGAGCTAATAACAGTGTGGTGCCTCAAAGAGTCTAAATGCATGAACAATGGCTGTTATTTGGCCATTGTAAATCCTATTACAAGGAGGTATAGGATTGCTGATGGCCGACCCTTGGCCTTTCTCACTAAAAAACTTACTCCCCTCTACTTAGTGATTCTAAGGAGCTTGGGATTATTTCCAATCAATCTAACACATCATTTACTTGATTCTTACTACAGAAAACCCTCTCTTTCTGCCGATTTTGTAAGAATCCTTCCAAATCTTTTAAATATCATAATTTTATAATATTTAAATAGCATGAAAATGTTTAATGATTCTTGGTGAATGTTTTTATGTGAACTTCCATCAAAATAGACCAATGTTTAGAAAATTTTCATTATAGTCGGGCATCACAACGGTCGTTCCCCAATGAACAATGGTCGTTGTGATGACCATTGTGTTCAAACACTGAACAAGGGAGAGATGAGCCATAACAGGTGTTATCAACCCGTTGTGAGGCTGTAATGAGATTTTTCTTGTTTATCTCACCTCAGCAACACCTGGCAATGGGAGGAGCCCGTTGTTAGCTGGTCGTTGCTCAACTCGAGGACACAACAAACACACCATGGTTATTGTGCATCCATGGTGGCCCTAGCACAGTACATAGATGTGCTGCTGAGTTATACAATGGGCCATTGTATACCTATTATAACAATCCAAAGGGACATCACAGCCTTGGTAATGGGCGTTGTGAGACCGTTATGGTCTTATAATTGCCGTGATGTACCTGTTGTGCACCCGTTGTGCCTTCCTGCATTACATTTTCTGTATTCTATTAATTGATTTCCTGTATTCTTTCTGAATTGTAAGTTATGGGTCAAAAGAGAACTGATAGTGGTCCCCAAGTAGAGGCCGAGAAGAAGAAGAAGACCGAAGAGTCTTTTCGGCCATTAATACTATGGTTCGGGGATCCCGAGCACAAAGCCTGCTACATGAGGCTCATTGATCAGAGATTTGTTGAGGGTCACGTCATCGATTGGCCAACTCTAGAAAGGATTGGTCTCACCGATGAGGCACGGGACTTGATTTCTATATAGGGCTGGGAGGAGTTCTTCGGTATTCGAGAGCTGCCTTTCTGGGAGCTGACAATAGAGGTGATGAGTTCAATCGAGCTGGATAGAACGATCATCAACCTCAGCCACCATGAAACCATCAACTTCCAGATGTTCGAGTGGAGTACCTGATCTCGTACACGGAGTTCTCCGTGGTGATGGGGGCTCGTTGACATGGAGTACACTCGCACTGAGTCATACTCCCAGTTTCACGCTAACCTGCCGACCTACTTGATCATCAATCAGGTTTAGAGCCAAACACTTTGAGGGCATAAGACATACCTCTGTGGGACTTCGAAGGCATCCGCCCTAGGACGTGCTGCTTTCAGGTACCTCCATGCCGTCCTATCTTGTTTGTTGACAGGGAAAGAAAACAACAAGGGGGTCATAAACCTCTGTAACTTGTACTTCTTGTGGAGCATGGTAGCTCGGTAGCTGATTCACATCGACCATGCCCTTACCTGCCAGCTGCATCATCAAGCAAAAAACCCCTGTTTAGTGACCATATTCCTTCATCCCTACATTACCAAGCTTGCACGAAGCCTGGGTTTGATTGACCGTTGTTCAGGTTTGCGGTGAGTTAGAGCCATGCTGTCACTCGTGGTCACCACACTCCGAGTAATGAGCATGATAGAGCAGCGGGACACACCCCACAGTGTGTAGTTCTGTGTGGTCCACAGTTTTGACTCCGAGTCTTCAGACGATGAGGGGTCCCTACCAGAGACAACTACTACCACTAATCCTCCCCCAACTACCGTTCCAGTTACTGTTGATGCTCCTCATTCGATGACAACTGTCATATCAACTACATCAGCTCCACCAGCTCTTGAGGAGCACTTGACCCACCTCGAGGAGGGTCAAGTGAGGATCAAGGGTCTACTTCGATAGATCCTAGCGCATTTATAGCTTCGGGACCCCTCGACTACTTCAGCGCCTACATCACTCCCCGTTATAACTCTAATGGCACCAGAGTCTCTTCCTGCTTCACCAACATCACTAATCCTGTACCAACCACATACAGAGCAGGAGTTCCCCTAATGGCTTCCACCATTTTGATTTTATTATACCACTTTTGTACTTTTATATTTTTGTACAATGTATATTTTATTACAACAAGGGACACTTGTCCCTGTTGCTTTTGTAGCTTCTGATATCAGTGGATTCTATTTTATAGCATTATATATCACTACACTTGTGCATGCATGCATACATTGGGGACAATGTACATCCTTAAGTATAGGAAGGGAGTCTATGTTTGTTCTTTCTTGCGCTATATTGAGAATTTCGTACTAAACTATACTATATTATAATATTTTGTGGAAATTTGTTTTGGGTGCTTGTACCTGAAACACATGCTAGTGTTGATCTTTGAAGGTATTGCACTTACTTGTTGAAGTTTCTTTGGTCTAGGGATATAATATGCTAAACTAGCAATTCTTTCATTCCCTCTCAAGAGCTGACTGCTCTGCGAGTCTCTACAATTCCTAGTGTCCCTCTTGACTTTGCCTCGCACCCTATGTTTGTCTAGTAAGTGATGTTTTAAAATAGGGGTACGATTAGTAACTACTTTATTGCTCTAAGTTAAGATATATGTACAGCATAAAAAGTTACCTCTTTTCTAGTGCGTTGTCGCTCCCAACAAGTTGGACACAAAGTGTATGCCCTAGAGGGAAAGGGTTGCCTCGTGGGAAGTGTGAAAGCTACTGACTATGAGAAAAAAAAAAAGAAATAAAGGGTAATTATGTATAAAAATTATGAAAAATATAAGAGTGAGACTAAATAAAACCCCAAAAACTTTCTTTACAGTATCTAGACTATAAGATAGTGGACCAAGAGACCGACACTTGGGAAAGTACTTCTTGTTATAGAGTAGACTACTCTCTGTAGAGGAATAATCATACTACTTGGCACTTGATTGTTCCCTTGTACTACTAAAGTTCCACACTTAGTTGCCTGCGATCAAGCACTTACCTTGTATTCTATTTTTATCAGTTTTATTTACTTAAGGATAAGCTATCGCTTAAGTGTGGGGATAATTGATAACCACTAAATTGATCATATTTTCTATATCATTTACGCTACATCTAGTATGAAACTGTACTTGTTTAGCATCTCATTAGGACAAAATTTCATTTTTTTGTTCACAGCAACCTTTATTTTTGTTTTAGGAAGAAAAAACCAAATTTGTGGATGTTTTGAAGCAAAATGAAGTAAGTTTTTAAATCAAAGCTTTACTATGACTCACAACGGGCATTATGGGAACTCACAACAGCCGTTGTCTACACTTACAACTGCTATGATCGAGTCGTGGTAGCATAAGCTCATTGGTAGCAATATAGAAGCCATAACGGCCTCACAACGGGTATTATAGAGTCCATAACGACTGTTGTCAACACGCATAACGCCCAAACACCGTGCCAAAACATGACTTCAAGCCCAAGCAACAACTTACTCACAACGATCATCATAACGCCCGTGGTGAGCCCGTGGCGGAGCCAATTACTATAAATACCCTAGTTTTCTCAATTTGAAGGAAGATTCTTTTGCCAAAGAGTTAGGATGGCCGGATTTCTGGAGAGCAAGAGCATTGGAGATGATTTTCATCAATATTTCTACGGACTACGGCGAGTTTCTCAAGAGAAGATCAATGATCATCATTAAAGGAGGGCGCGTGTAACACACATCATCCGAACAACCTTGGGATCACCTAATCCCCAACCTTTGGAGAAAAATTTGAGGGTGTTAGTTTAAGACATTTATTTTACTTTCTTTGATACATGAGAACATAATTCAAGGGGAATTTTATATTTATGTCCCTCGGTCATTGTTTATCAATCTTAATTGATCAATATATATCATTCTAGTTTTCTTAATCATTGCATGCTTTAATTAATCATCTTTGTTGATGTAGATGAGGAGGATATGCCCCGCATTAATGACACCCATGCCATGTTATATCTATTGACACACCTCTTGCGTGCGTGTACCGCAAATACACTGGTATCGCAGTAATAAAGTACCCAACAAGGTTAGGTAGTCGAATCCACAGGGAACAGGGTTACTAGTACTAACTGCTTCTCTCCTATCTAGCCTAACGATCAATAGGATGATGTTATGATCTAGCGTGTAAAGAAATAAATACCAAAGACGAATATGCAAGGGTAAAATAGAGAGAGATCTCAATCAGTAAAAGTGGCGTATTCGGGCAATGCTTCCCCTAGGATTCAAGTATTAGGTACCGAGTATGCAAAGTGTTTCTAAAATGAGTAGGTTAAGTCATGGAAATCCAAAGATAATTGGAACCTGCCTACAGATTACTGATACTGGTCCCCTACGAGATCTTGGTGGTGAAATCTCTCAGTCTCAACACCTCACACAACATATAACCGTATAGCACTCTAGGGATTCCAAAGGGTATATCTGATTCCTAAGAATAGACCTAAACCTACTTCTAGGTGAAAAGTCCCTAAACTCCCTACGAGGTCCCATGGAGAACTCTGTTAATCTTAACATCTCACACCACATATGGTTGCTTGGAGCTTAGGGAATACGGAGATAGAAAACACCAATAGAAGGAGAAAGGGGACGTTATACTATCTCATTACTCACCCTCTCAACCCTTTTCAATCTTGAGGTTCTGACCCTAATCGAGACCTCTCTCTCACCAAGGTGAACAAATCATGCAAACTAATAACTATAATATCAATAAGGAAAACAAGCATTAGGAAAACAAGATTGTAACTCAACCAAACTCAGATTAAATAGAAACACAAAGCAAATCAACAAGAGATTAGAATCCAAGGGTTCACAAGCCCAAATACCCTCTAGGGGTTTAGCTCTCCATTGAGCAATATATAAAACATCCGATCGATGAATGAAAGTATATAAAAGCCATAGAAATAAACTTGTTGTTATGGCTGGAAAAACTCTTCTAAACCTTTTAGTAACCAAGAAAAAATTATTGGGAGTGTAGGTGTGTGAGAAAGATGAAAGGTTGTGTGAATGAAAATGTTGAATAGTGGCCCTCTTCATCAATTTACCCCACATGGGGGTGTGAGAACTCCACATGGGGGTGTGGGTACTGAACACGGGGGTGTGGAAATTCCACGCGTTCACGTGGGTACTGTACACGGGTATGTGGATATTCCACATACCCGCGTGGGCTGTAAAATTTCTGCAGACAGTCCACACAATCATGAAATCTCCGAATTAACACCAATTCCTCGATTATAATCATGAATTACAATTTAAACCATGCCACACACATGAACAATAATTTAAGACAAAAAAAAATTTAATTAAAAATTCAACACCAGTAAAAATTAATCAAGGCACACACTCATGGAAATTATTACTGCAAAAATTAAAATCTAAGCTAGAAAACAATTAAAAACTTGGGTTGCCTCCGAAGAAGCGCTTGTTTTACGTCACTAAGCTTGACATACCTTTTCCTTACCTTATGGAGGCTTGAAGAGAGTGTGCTCCTCCTGACTAGAAATTGCATAGCTACTTCTTTAAACCAAAAATCTACTTGCCGGGGTGGAGTATTTGTTGGAGAGTCCAACCATATTACCTTTAGTCTCTAAGAAAACAATTTGGGTTGGGACTTGTCCAAGCTTAGCACAGGTGGGTCATGGAATGGTTTAAGTCTTCTACCCACATCTTCTTCCCTTCCCAAAAATTTTTTTCTTACATTTTATGAGTTAATCAATCCCAAAGAGAGATGCTTCTTCCATTACCTTAGGGTTTTATTCTTCTTTCTTTTTAGCGTGAAAGCAATATATCTTCGACAAACCTCCTTGTATTATTTTCAACTCACAAGCATACCGCCCATTCAAGCAATCTTCAGTTTGAAAGCAAGGTTCTTCTTGCATCTCTTCAATTTTATGCAACAACATACTCATTTTTCCCTATTTCATTAATATCATTTATGGCCACATCATGTCCGGAAGAAACTTGTCTTGCTTGTTCAAATTCTTCTTATTCCTTAGCAAGTATATCCAATATCTCTCTTACTCGATGCTCAAGGTTTTTGATAGAGACTTTTTGATGTTTTAATGTGGCCTCAATATTTTGGAAATGGGCATTTACTGCTTCAATGGATTTAACTAACACTCTTTCCAACCGAAATACATCCTTTTCGAGCTTCTCATCCATCTGAAATTCTTCTTGAGATGCTTCCCATTGTTATCCACCACTATTCTATAAGAGGTTTGGGTAGCTCCTTTGATTTAGATGGTATTTGCTACAATATGGATTGATTGGTTGTTGATAATTGCTTGTGTGATAAGAATACGAAGTGTTCTTTCCTTATGATGAGCATTACTTTTATCGGGTTTTAACGCTAATATGTGTGTATTTATGTTACTTTCATGCATATAGGGTTGTGAAGCCGAATCTTAGAGAAAGAAGCCAATGTAGATCGTGAGTGCACCATTTGGAGGAAATCTTGAGAAGGTTCAAACGCGAAAACATAAGTCGTGTTCAAGATGCTAGAATGTGTGCCAACCTCCTTGTATTCAAGCTAGCACAATGATTTGGAGGGGCACAGAGGCAGTCACATTCTAAGTATTCCGGCTTGTACATGTGTAACAAGATCTCCACCAACGCGGCCGTTCATTGAAGAAGCAAAGCGATCTACATCGCAAACATGGGCCTGTTTATGTTACCTTGATGAAAGCATGGTTTCGGGAGTGTTTCGCACCGGTATTGTAGTAGGGCAATGTAGCAACACCGTAGCAAAATACTATAGCAGGTACTGTTTAAGGCCGGCCGAAGAAGGAGTTATCCAGAGAAGCCACACCGGCGTGTGGAAATTCCACACGGGCCGTGTGAAATATTCACATGGGCGTGTGGATTCCCGATTCCAGCCCTATTTAAGGCCAATTTCAGGATCTTTTTTATCCATCTTTTCCCCAACTTGAGAGAGGACTAAGACTAGGGTTTTGAGAGGTATTGGCTAGGGATTAGGAGAGGTTCTACGGCTCTGACATTGTGCTCCGTTTGGAAGAAGGTTAGTAGGAGAGCCTTCATCTGCTTCGATCTAGTAAGGTGTATCCTAAGCCGGACAAAGGGACCCTTGGACAAGTAGAGGACTCTCCACAAGACCATCGTCATGACCATCGAGGGGGTTTTCTATGGATTCTTTGTTTTTACATTCGATTTCATTGATTGTGATTAGCTCCATGGAGAGCTAAACCCCCTAGTGGGTACTTGGATTGTGAACCCTAGGATGTAATTGTTTCTTTGAAACTTTTTATTATGCTTCCATTAATTGATGTTTTTATTGAGTTCCAATCTTGAATGCCTTGATTGTATGAATACTCCCTTAGAGTGACACTAGGGTTGAGAGTTCTTGTTGGTAACCCTTGTGAGTGAGTGACACACCACGAGAGTTAGATAAAGCTAGATTGGAGAGGGTTGAGAGGCTGAGTCGAGAGGTAGCGGAGCGTCCCCTTTTCCCTCCGGTGTGACTTATTCTAACTCTAATTCCTTGAGTTCTTTGCGGTCATAGTAGAGTGAATGGGCTAAGGGATGACCTTCCGCTGTGGCTTAGTTGCGAGTGCAATGGAGTGAAGCGTTGAAATGATTTTAGCATCTAGGGCTTAATTGTGACTAGGGACTTTTCGCCCTAGCGTTGAAGTGATTTCGGTTCCTCATGTTCGAGGCTTGTTGTTGTTGAAAACACGGTGGTGCCATAGCCTTTTATTGCCCTTGGTTATTCCAAGAAAAGTTGGGATGGCTTCTTCACCCTTGGTTATGGGTGTTGCTATAAGGATTGCCTTCTCCTCTTCCCGAATTGCCCACAAAGTCTACTTGCTCAGTTGGAGCTGACATAGGACAATCAGATGGCATATGCGAACCCCCACAACCATCACAACTTGTGATTGTGGCTACCCTTCGTGAAGTCAATATATCCAATTTCTTACTCAATACTTCTACTTGGGCTGCCAAGGATGTAACCTCATCAATTTTATGGAGTCCAGCCACTTTCTTCCTTTCTCTTGCATTCCATTGGTAGCTATTCAAACCCATTTCATCAATCAATTATTGGGCTTCTTCGGGGTCTTGTTCCCTATTGTACCTCCTGCAGCGGCATCTAGAAGTTTTTTATTGCATGAGCTTAACCCGCTATAAAATGTATTAATGATCATCCACTCGGGGAACTTATGTTGTGGACACTTCCGCAAAAGCTCCTTGAATCGTTCCCAAGTCTCAAACAAAGTTTCAAGCTCCATCTGAACAAATGAAGATATCTCATTGTGAAGCTTTGCCGATTTTACGAAGGGAAGTACCTTGAAAGGAAAGCTTCGACCATTTCGTTCCATGTTGTGATGGAAGCTCTTGGCAATGAATAGAGCCACTATTTGGCCCTTCCTTTCAAAGAGAATGGGAAATCCCTTAAGCTAATTGCATCATCAGAAACCCCATTGATCTTCAACATGTCGCACACTTCAAGGAAGTTCTCAATATGATTGTTCGGGTCTTCATCGGCTAACCCATTAAATTTTGCAAACTGTTGAACAATCTGAATAAAGGCCAGCTTCAACTCAAAATTCTGGGTCTCTACCGGTGGCCTCACAATGCCCGATTATGTCCCATGAATATTAGGTCTAACAAATCTGAAAGAGTTCTTCGTTGGCCCTCTTTTTCAGCCATGTTTTCAAATCCTTCACCCTCTATCTCAGCTGAATGAATCTGTTCTTGCACAGGTTCTTTACCCCTTCAACGAAGTGTTCGTTGAAGTTTAGGATCTCCTTCAACCAATGTCGAATGGTTTCCTCTGGTCATAACCTGGAGCTGCTACAAAAGAAAGAAAAACAAATCAGAACGATGATAGAATAAGAAAGTGTAAAATAGAGTAAATGATGAATAGCTAAAATAGCAAAGTGCAAAGTGTTTCTAAAACGCCTATTCCTCGACAACGGTGTCAAAAACTTGACACACCCCTTGCGTGTGACCCGCAAGTGCATGGGTTTGTCGAAGTAATAATACCCCGGTGAGTGGGTAGTCGAATCCACAGGGAATAGTGATCAGAAACACAAAGATTTCTATTTAAATAAAATGAAGATGAATCAATAGTGGTGTGAACAAAATCAATATGAAAAGAACTAAAGAAAATAAGAAAGAGAGGTACAATAATAAGAGAGGAAAGACAATCGATAGAAACTGGGGTACTCGGACATTGCTCCCCCTAGGATTATTGCTTCAAGTGTAAGACCAACTATTATGTCTCCTAACTGATGTTTAATGAGTCATGAAAATCCTAAAATACATGGTCCCAAACCTAAGGTCAACCGTGACTAACTCTACACTATGCTCCGGTGGAGAAATCAATCAGTCTCAACACCTCACACTGTGAACAATTACAAGAAGCTCTAGGGATTCCAAGTGATAAACCCTATTCTCTAATATAGGTCTGGCCATTTGGTCCAGGCGAAAGACCCCTAGTCACAATTAAGCCACAGCACTAAGGATTAATTCAACGCTTCACTCTGTTTCTCGGGCAACTAAGCCCTAGCGGAGTTCCTATCTTAACACTTCACTCTATTGTGACCGCACAGAACTCTTGGAACACAGAGGTAGGATTAATCACAATGAAGGAAAAAAGGGGACGCTCCACTACCTCTCGACTCAGCCTCTCGACCCTCTCCAATCTTGCTTTGTCTAACCCTCATGGTGTGTCACTCACTTACAAGGACTACCGATGTAGACTCTTAACCCTAGTGTCACTCGAAGGGAGAAGTCATTTAACAAGCATTCAAGATTGGAACTCAATTAAAGATATCAATTATGGAAAGCATAATAAAAGGTCGATGAAACAATAACATCCTAGGGTTTACAAGTCCAAGTACCCACTAGGGGTTTAGCTCTCCATGGAGCAAGATTCAATCAATAATGAAATCGAAAGTAAAAACATGCAATCCATAAGTAAAAGCCCCTCGGTATTCATATCGATGGTCTTGTGGTGCAGCCTCGTCCTCTTTAAAGGTTTCCTTGTTAAGTCTAGGACACACCTTATCGGATCGGTACCGACGAAAGCTTCCCCAATAACTCTCTTCCAAAGGAACGCAGTGTCGATGGCAGTAGAATCACTCCAAAAACCTTGCCAAAGCTCCTCTAAACCCTAGCCGCAGACCTCTCCAAAGTTGGGAAAAATATGGAGAAAAGATGAAAAAGAGGATTCCCAAATGGAAAAGATGGAGAAAAGATGGAAAAGAGTATTCCAATGTTAATAGAAGCTAGGGATTTAAATTATGAAAAAAGAGAACTAATTTCAAAGAAAAGTGAATAGTTTCATATTTTTCCCTAAAAATTCAAAATAATCTCCAAGTTTCCGAATATAAGTCAAAACCCCTAATTTTCTTTGATTTGTCTTGAATTTTTCTTATCTTTGTGTCTACTTTCTACTTTAGAAGCCTTCTTTACCGTAATCATTACTTCTTCACCAATGGTCCCATTACTTTTCCTCAACCACTTTCAATGCTCCTTCTATTTTCTTTTAGTTCCATTTATCTTCTTTTGCCTTGTTTGTGATACCCTTCATATTGGGAATATAGATATTGATTAGCATATTGAGAACCAATAATTATATAGCAGTGTAAGAGAATGTAAATTACTAAATTTTAATAAATGTAATTTCATATTTTTAATTATTTTAGATGACACCATAAAACAATCCTATTAAAAAGTTTATCCAAGTTGGCAAAAAAAAATTAAGGAAATTCGAGCCATGATTTTTTTCACCTTCCAAATCACATAGTCCAAGAGACATAGCATCCCAGTAATAAGGATCCTACATTGCTTGACAAAAGGTAGAGGTCATTGTAATAAAAAGAATGCTTTTTGAGAGGATGAAAAACTATAAAAGGGAGGAAACTTGAAAACAAATGTAGCATATTTGATATAACACATCTCTTGAAGAAGAAGTCAATAGAGTAGATCAGTTTTGATTAATGCTAATTATAGAGTTTGGTAGGGGGTTATATAGGGAGTTTGGTAGAAAAGGAACCTCTTGAAGATACAATTGGCTAAGATTAGCAACTGTTCGATAGGTGGGAGAGTCTATTGGTAGTGTGTTGGAGGCATGGTTCGAGAGTGGCAAAGGTAAATACTTAATGGATAATTTGGTGAAGTAGGAAATTCATCTTTGTAAGAAA
The DNA here is from genome assembly GCF_009730915.1 of Dioscorea cayenensis subsp. rotundata. Classification (NCBI taxonomy): domain Eukaryota; kingdom Viridiplantae; phylum Streptophyta; class Magnoliopsida; order Dioscoreales; family Dioscoreaceae; genus Dioscorea; species Dioscorea cayenensis. The sequence continues at coordinate 11,987,787 of NC_052486.1, forward strand.
TAACATATCCCTTAAAGTATAACTCCTATCAAGGATAAATTTTTATGCACTATAAACCTTTTAACTAAATGAACAACCAACAAAAATGTATCTAAGTACAAGGTAGTCAAACTTATAGTGATCTACCAAAATGTAAGTGGTATAACATAAATGACTAACACATGTATAGATTATGATAACGTGATTTGTCAAAAAGAATATCATAGGTGATTTCCCATGAAAAATTAAAGGTGGTATAGAATATAATTTATCAAATAAATTGAGTAAAGAACACATTTTACCCAAACATCAAAGCTATAAATTGACTTGTTAATAGGGAGTCGAGTGAAATTAAAACCTTAAAGATTTCATTTAGCAGTGCCATTTTGTTAAGGTGATTAGGCTCATGAACATTAGTAGACAACATCCATTCCTTTGCAGAATTTGTAAGATTATAAGCTAAAAATTCCAAGCTACTGTCAAGGCAAAAGGATTTGATTTTGGTGTCAAACTAAAAGGGTATCATGGAAAACAACATCTAAAGATTAAAAATCTACAAATTTATAACAGGTAAATTAAACTAAAGAATTAAGAATTAATAAAATTTGTCATAAGTAAGGCAATATCTAGTATTGATAAGTGAAACTAAGAGAAGACTTCCCAATAAATCACTAAATAGTAGCTAAAAATAACATTAGCATGATCACTATTAGAAAATGATCAATGAGTATGTTTAACAAACTAGCAATTATCATATATATTTATTAGTAAATAAGAAGCATAGTGATTATTGGAGACTAATGGGTAAATAAGAGAATTTTGAGACTTGATCCATTTGATCTTGCCATGTAACAGACGTCAAGGTGATGAAGTATTGATCAATCTCATTACTTGCGAGTCGTTCATCTTCTTCATAAGCAAGCCTTGAAACAAGTATTGATAAAAAAAAAACACTGAAAAATTCAAGGTATCATGCAAATATGCATTATACAGCAAGTGTGTTGTAAGGAGAAAGCTTTATAGAATATGTTTAAGGATTCCAATGTTGCAGTTACCCATGAAAAGTACAATTCTCATACCCAAACCAAGTTAAAATTCTCAAACTTAATCACTTCCCAAACTTGTTTATAATTTCTACCTAAATTTAATTTAACCTGTCCCATCTCAAAGCATTACCATATAAGCTAAAATCGTTTTATTTAACATTTAAATTTGAAAAAATAATCATATTTCATCACGAAATTAAAGTTATAACATTAGAGAATTTTAATAAGTTGATATTCAAAACACTTTAAAAAAATATAAATTCATCACATAAAAAATTATAAATCATGGAAATTTTGTTAAATTCAAAAAAATTACATCAACTAATGCATTTATATAATTCTAATTATTATAAAAATTTAATATTAACTTCTAACTTTTGCAAGCCATGATTACAAAATAAAATTATTGATAAGAGAAATTTTCAAAAAATGAAAAGAAGAAAACCCTTATGGTGAGAATACGTTACTCCAATTAACAGGAAACCTATTAAAAAGGGTCAACTCTTCTTTATTTTACAAATACAAAACATCAATTCACTTTAAAGTTGGCTCATATGGCATAATGACATTTTTTTTTTATCTATTGATTTCTCCCAAAATTTCACTTAAAAACTTAAAATTCCAAAAACCGACCTAAAATCATATTGGATTTTTGCTCTTGTCGAATAAAAAAGAGTTAACACAGTTAGCAGGTTTCTTTTTTTTTTTATGTTAATTGGAGAAACCATGTATCCTCAAAATTGAGGGAAAATTGTCCCTATTTCACAAATATGTAAAACCACAAAAAAAAATTTTCTTAATTTTTCTAAATATTATTAACTAATTAGTACAATGTAGGTTAACCAAAGAAATATTGAAAAAGAAATAAGAAAATTTTAATATGAATAAAGTTATTAAAAATTGAAAAAAATATTAAAAGAATGTCAAATATTTGAGATTTCAAACCTGTCACAGTGTAAGAAATCTAGAGTTTTTTTTTCTTAGTTAGATTTGAATATCAGAATATCTAAATAAAAAATTTTGAATATTTGAAGTCATAGTATCAAACTAGCATTCAGAAAAATGTTTTAACCTTAGTTTATTCATGTATAATATATGAATTATATATGTACATATGTATAATTGAAAAAAAAAATTATGTATCTTTTCAAATATGCAAAAATATTACATGTTTTTTTTTGAAATTCAGAAGTATTACACATAAAAAAACATATTAAAAATTTTGTTTTTTTTTACTTTACTCTATCCAAATTAACTATCACGTTTGTTTAAGCTTTACACAAATATTAAGAATTGTGAAATGTATCTGTTTGAGTGCAATAGCGTCAGTCGTAAGGTAGGTGATAAATCTCCTTCTCATCGAGAAGAAGAGTTCAAACCTTAGCTTATGTATGGTGAGAGAGCAAGCGTGTCGAGTATATATTAACTCCCGACCTGTGCACACCCATACTCTGCCTTGTGTGCATTTCATCAAAAAAAGAATTAAGGATGTTATTTTGAGTTTTGAGAGGGAAATACGATTTATCTTTTGATCAGTTTTAAGCCAGTGGTGTATCTCTTCTCCATGAAGTAAAATTAAATTGCATTTACGAGCAAAGAGAAGAGAAACTTGTTAACTCCAAAAGAATTAAACAATCTTGTTTATATTAACATGAATACCTTGATAATTGAAAATATCAATTTCTAGAAGTAATTAACAAATAAGCAATTTATTAATTTGAAAAAACTTGATGGACATCTTATTTTGAAAGATCTAACAAAAGTAGACAGAAAAAATGATAATAAGGAAAATGAAGAAACATCACGTGCAAATACAAATGATAATGATGATTTTTTATGGTTGAATGGATATATTTACCTATTTTTTTAATTATTCAACACTATTTTTTTTAAATTGTTATTCCTATTTTATATATATATATATATATTAGTGTTTTTTTACTTCTGAGTGGCTTAATTCTATTACATCTTCATATTTTTAATATGTTAGTATGATTTATTTGTAATATGTGCTTTTTTTAGTATTATAAACTTAATTTCCATGGTGTACTTTTTAATGTAAAATGTAAATAACTTGTATAAAAATAGTCATTCATACTATAAAACACTTTTTTTTATTTATCATATTTTTATTCGAATCGGATCCAATGATCTGATCTGGTATTCGATTTTTTGACCTTAATAGGGTCACACCGATTCGAAAAAAAGGGTCGGATACCTAATCCATATTTTTTAGATTCAAATAGGGTTAGATCCAGGTCGGGAGAAATTAAAAATCGGGCATCCGAATTCGATCCGGTTATATATATATATATATAATTTTAAATTTTATATGGTCTAAAATTTAGAAAATGACGATTCAAATCCCCTCATTTCAACCCTTTAAAAATTATATATATATATATATATATATATATATATATATATATATATATATATATATAATATACATTAATAAATTTAAATTTTACAAGGGATTAAAAATAGAAAAATATCCAAATGCCTAATCAAATAACTTAAAGAGTTATATATCTATATATATAATTTTAAATTCTACAATGGTTAAAAGTAAAAAGAAAAAGAAAAAATTTCAAATTCCTGCATCACATTGACTGATAGTCATTACCTCGCCTCTTCTCTCTAACCTCCATTCAAATCTCATTCTCTCTAGCGACTAATGATCATCAAGACGCTTGATGCTTAAGAAGTTATTTGATTTTTTTTAATATTATTGGCTAATCTTTAATAAAACTCTTTATTACTTTTGTTATGACTTATGTTGTATGGAGAATAATATAAGAGTTTAATGCTAAGTTGTAAATTTTTCATATTTGTATTTTATGTAATGTTGTTATATAAAACAAATAAATGGAGTAAATAAAACTTAAATTCAGATCCGTGTATCCGATATCCAATCCAGTTTAAACCGGATACTCGATTTTCGGTACCCAGTTTAAACCGGGTCAGATACAGGTCGAATTTTTGTCGATCCGAAAAACTGGGTACCGGATCCGATTTTAAAAACCGGATCGGGTACCTGGTTTTGCCCACCCCTAAAACTAAGTATAATATCCTCGTCTTGTAATTTTGTCATGTCGTACTAAACTAACTATGGTTTTACTATATAGTAGAATCGAACATTGAAAAGATTAGCTGACAAAAGCCAAATGATGAGACCCTAAGTAGTTCCGAAGGCAAATGTACAGCCCTGTCGGTTTTAATTTTAAATCTCAAGCTCATTATATATAAACCTTGATAGGATTTTTTAAATAAGTCCTATTTCCTATATCCTATATCCTATATCCTATATCCTATTTGAGTCGAGTAGACCGGGTTCTCATCAAATCCATGAAAATCGTCATCCCTATGTTTAGGTAATGGTAAAGACCTATCATATAAACAAGGGAAAGAGCCAATTAATCAATCCAAATGTCTAGTGATCTTAAATAAAATACATGCGTCCCACTATAAAAATATAAAGTAGATGATAAGGCTAATCAAATCATGGAGTTTATATGATTAGAAAATAATTTATAATATCTTTCTTTCTTCTTTTTTCCCCGTTGGAGTGAAATTTTGGCACTCATAACAATATCTAATGACTAGATCTTCTCTCCTTTTCTTTAATTTATCTTTTCTGTTCTCTCTCTAAAGATGTTAATAGTGAAATCATAGTTCAATTATGATTGAGCTATGTAGTGGTTGAGATACATAGAATGTTAATGTGTATCTTTAAGACTGGATGAGAAACATGAATGAGTATTGAATACTTAAAATATTATGTTTATTTTAAAAATGAGTGAATAATGGGAGAAATATAAAGCCTTTGAAATTTTAACTAGGAATTAGGGCTTTAGTCAGAGTCATCAGTAAAATGTAAGGGGTAATTTAGTAATTCTAGGCATCAATGTTAGAGATAATAACCATAGAAGTTAAAATATTTTTAAAAAATAAATAAATAATAACCAAATTTATTATTTTAACTATTATATAATTTACCATTTTTTTCTCAAAAACATGTGATCTAATAAATGGTTTTGTTCCAAATTCTAATATTGTTATTTTTGTATTACCATAGATCATTGATTGACTAACTCAACTAACTCCAACACTACCTAGAAAAAATAAATATATCATAGTAAACAAAAGTAGAATAAGGCACACCAAATGATATAGACCACACCGTAATAAATCTCAAATCCTAATAAAATATAAATTAAATCATAACCAAACTCAAATGAAAAAAAATAAATTAAATTCTAACATTTATTAAAATATCCTTCCCTTACCCTAACCCCCAAAACTCTTTTGTAAGTATTCTATCTAAAAGATTTTAATAATCAACTTGTAATAATTTAACCGACATTGATTTGAACATAGCCATAAAAATTCAAAAAATAATTATATAAGCTTTGAAAACATTAGTGTGACAAAGTAGCAATTATTTCATTCTTGTGACCCCATGTAAAACCCATAACCGTCCCCAATTAGAAGTACACATATGATCCAACCACCTAAGTGATTGACACATGTGATGCCCAACTAGATATATCCAAAATGCTTCTCTTGAAAAAACACTGGTAATCAACACCGTGGTGTGGAGCTTGTCTTACCAATGAAAGAAGCCAAGAAGGAATCCATTTTTTATGGTTCTCATCACACTAAATGTTTATATTTAGTGTTAGTAGAATAGGATGACGAAGGCAATGAATCTTGAACAATTTTTTTTTATCTAAATTAAATGGATACTTAGTCCTTGACTTTATATTATTGTAAAGCTTTTAAAAACAATTAGAATCAGCATTAGCATACATAAAAAACTTAGCACTACTGATTAGATATGATAGAAAAGTGAAAGAGATCATGTTATGAAGTAGCATACACTAATGAGTAAAGGATTATCCAATAATGAACTAGTTTAGTGCCAAAAAAATTTAATATTCCAAAGAAAGATTTTTAAATACTTAGAACCAACATCACATCAACTAAACAAAAATTATATGACCATATTAATGCATTATTAAGGTAGAACAGTTATTAGAAGGAGCCAACAACCTTTTCGTTCTTTTAGATATATACCCTCTAAAACCTCACTATTACAAACGTACGATTTCAAATTTCATGAAATACCTAACAAAAACAATAATAAAACATTTTGGTTTTGCATGTATGTAAATTTCTTGGCTTTAAGAGTAAGCGTTAGAAATTTATTCAGAGTACGGCATATGACATCTAAGCATGTAAATATGTCATATTATAAAACTAGAGTATGACATCTAATATGTCACATTAATTAAGTAATTAATATGTAGCGGAAGCAGGATTACTTACCTCCAGTCATAGCAAATCAAACAGGACAAACGAAGAGACTAAGATCTGCACTTTTAAAAACCAAGGGCTCTTCTAATCTATCCGTTCTCTCCCATCAATGGGGTTGGGTATTCTCAAGAACATTAGATTGGGGACCCCTGGAGCTGTACTATATATAATCTTTACCATCAAAGGATTAACTCAATTTAAGATTTAAGTAGATCATTATCCGAAGTGCCAATTAGAGTTAACTTAGAATTCAATTAGATAAAGTCATGGACCACTTTATTCAGTTTGAATCCAGATTGGATTAATATCAACACAAAATTAATTCAGACTAAAATTCAAACTAACATTCTCCCACTTGGTCCAACTTTATCATAAGTAACTTAATATCCATTCACATTAACCCATAAATCCGCATGTCAACATCAAAGAAATAAATTACACGAATCATGTCAGTAAATCATCATTATAAACCGAGTATTACCTTTCATGCATTACAATGCAATCTCTCTCTAATGCAAACCTATATATGGCATTTTATCATAATGAATAAGCCAGATGCTTATTCAGGTCCAACGCATAAACAAATATGCATATACTTAACAATTGTCATTTCTCAAACTTAATGTATACACTTGACGAGAAGACAACCAAACACGATCAAGAGTTTCAATAAAGATTCATGCTAACCAATATAGCTTATTAAATAAAAGTTTACAGAAAAGAACCAAGTCCTATTTGCTCTGCATATGATCCTCAAATAACTTAAGTGCATGCATTTCATATAAGGATTATCAGACATCAATTCAGTGCTAATGTGTTTTGGAACATAATGACTGAATTATCAAACTTAATGGACTTGAGATAAAAATTATCAATCTTTGCCCAAACACGAAACTCTTCAATTATATACCCAACAACATTACCTTAACATACTCAGCATCAATAGAAGAAATAACAACCATAGAAATGTATTTCTTCAAAAGATAGCTCTATTGGCAGCTATAAGAGGTAACTGAATGTTGATTTGAGAAGATCAACTGTTAGGGAATACAGCTGTGTATACAGCTGTATATCTATATTTGTATAGCTACCATATTTATATAACTGTGTATCTATATATACCTTGTACAATTGTAGGTTTTTGTAATGAAAATTGATTAATCTTTTCCACCTAACATGGTATTAGAGAGGTTTTTCTAAACCTAATTTTTCCTCGCCGCCGCCTCGATCCGCGTGAACTGCCTCGATCCGCGCGTGCCGCCCTCGGCAGCCGCACCCGCACGAGCGCCCCAACGCCACCCTCGCTCGCCCCAGCGCGTCGCCCGCAGCCCTGCGCCGTCGCCCTAGCGAGTCCCTAGACTCGCGCCACCCGAGCGCACTGCTGCAGCGCATCCCTCAGGTGCGCGCCGCCAGCGCGCGCGCAGGCATCCCGTGGCGCAGCTGCACTGTCCTCGGTCCCTGCGCCGAGTATGCCCTGTAGCCTCTTGCGCGATCCTCAGACCCGTAGATGTTTTTCATGGCCTCGCCGGGTTTCTTATCTCCAAAAGGCAGACGTCATGCTCAATGGCAAGAATTATAAAGCATGGTCATCCACTTTACGTGTGCTCCTTCGCGGACTTAATCTTTGGGGTCATGTTGATGGTACCCGTCCGCCTCCAGTTTCTTCTAGTGCCGCTTCTTCTAACTCCTCTTTGTCTACAGTTACCAGCGCGTTCTCTTCCACGTCTGCTGACTTGCTCAAGTGGACTGAGGATGATACTCGTACTATTGCTATCATCTCTAAGTCTTGTGAGATTCCTATTCGTTTGGCTATTTGTGATCTTTCTACAGCCAAGGCGATTTGGGATCATCTGTGCGCACTCTATCTTCCTTCCAGTCAGGCGTTGTGCTACTCCCTTTGCTGAGACTCTCACCTCTACCTATCGTGAGACCTCCGTCTCGGATTTCTTTGCACCCGTTTCGTTGATTTATGGTATCGAGTATGATAAGATGACCCCCTCTCCTTCTCCGACTGTGCCCGAGTGTCTTGCCATTGCTCGAGATCGTGATTATCTTCACATTTATGAGTTTCTCATGCGTCTTCGCCACGAGTTCGAGGCCGTGCTCGGGCTCATCATCGCCCCTGGTTACACCTCCGTCTGCTAGTGATACTCTGGCATATGTGCTTGCTAAGGAGACTCGTCTTCAGTCCTTAGATGTGGTTCCACCACCTGCTGCTCCTCACTCTGTTCTTGCTGCTCCCCAATAGAACCCAGTGCCGACCATTGCTCCTTTGATGCCGTCTCCTGGTCTTAGCGTTCCTGTCCGTCCTCTATCTCAGTTGCAGTCACCGGTTTCTAGTGCACCTCCTCGACGGTCAGTTCGATGTCATTACTGCCATACTCCTGGCCATATTCGTGCGAGTGTCGCAAGCTACGGTGGCTCGAGATAGCGGCACGAGCTTTCCCACCCCACCCTCGATTACTCGTGGTGGTCCGTTGTCTCGCGAGCGGTTTTCGAAAGCAACTTATTCAGTAGCTTTCCAGGAGTCAGATATCTCCTTCTTTGGCCCTAGTATTCACTCAAGATGCCTCCGACGTCTCCACTCACCCATAAGTCGCCTCTGCCCCTACAGGTATTTCTTCATCCTCTTGGTTACTTGACTCTGGAGCTTCTTTTCATATAACCTATGATGATACCCACCTTCATTCTCTTCACCCTTTTTCTTCTGATCTTCGTGTCATTATCGCTAATGGCACGACACTCCCTGTCCCTAGTCGTGGCTTCTTACACACCACTCATTTTTCATATTCCTGATGTTGATTTTTGTACCACAGCTCTCCATGAACCTTATTTACGCTAGCTACTCGCTTCTCTTGGCTATCTTGTTATTTTTGATGAGTTTAGTTGTTGTATGCAGGGATCGCTCTTCGAGGACCCTCATTGGAGTTGGCCATCACCATAGTGGGGTGTATGTGCTCGATCATCTTCGTCTTCCGTCCCCTTCTACGTTACCAGTACCTCTATTTTATTGTTTTTTCTCTGTTCGTTTCCATCGGTGGCATCATCGGCTTAGCCATCCTAGTGGTTCTCTCTGTCTTCTCTTATTCATCGAGTGTTTTAGGTCGTGTTTCGATTGATAATTTTCATTCTTATTCGGGTTGTAAGCTTGGCAAACAACTACAACTCCACGTATCCTTCGAGTGTGTCTAGGTGCGGGTCTCCGCTTTTGAATTAGTTCATTCGGATGTTTGGGGTCCCTGCCCGTTTGTTTCAAAGGTGAACATCGTTATTATGTTATTTTTGTTGATGATTTCTCCCAGTTACACTTGGATTTATTTTATGCGTTCTCGTTCCGATTTTTTAAAGGTTTATATTGATTTCTCTAATATGGTGTGCACCCAATTTTCTGCCACCATTTGTACTTTCCGTTCCGATTCAGGAGGGGAGTATCTTTCTCATGAGTTTTGTGAGGTTCTTGCCTCCTATGGCACTCTTCCTCAACTCTCTTGTCCTGGTGCCTGATTGATCGCCCGCAAGTGTACGGGATCGCCAAGTAATACCCTGTGAGTGACACAGGGGTCGTCGTATTCCACGGGGCCAAGGAAGTATTATTACTCACTCTTCATCTATTATCTAGCCTATGACTCTTAGTAGGAAGAACAAATAAAATAAAATAAACTTAACTAAGCTAATCCAATGGCCGGGTACCTAACACACATAAATAAATAAACAAGGAGTGCTAAAGCAAGAGAATGCGGTGTTTGGACAAAGAATCCCCTAGGATTGTCATTAAGTCCCGAACTTGGATGGTTTTAAATTGTATTGACTGACATTTAAGACCTAGAGATCTCATAAATAGGTTAACCCCAATTTACTCGGGAGTTAACCCCTAATCCCCATACTGATGTTAATCGGAATCTCTTCCGGATTAACCCACCTACGATTGCAATGACTTTAAGGAAATCTCTAATAGGAGTAAACCTACTATTCTTCGGCTTAAACCTATCCTGGAGGGCTACCAACACCCGATCTCTCGGCATGTCGGCATAAGAAATCCCTTTCAACCTTTCCTAGATCTAGTATACGTGAGTAGGTCACATCTACATACAACTCGCTATGGTAGAATTACGGATCTCTCCATACATGTAATTCTAGGCATGAAAGCATGAAAGATTGAATCTCAAACAACCATCAAATTCAATGAAGGACAACATTCCAAGTTCATACACAAGAATACACCCTAGGGTTCATCCAAATCAAACACCAAAAATAAGTTAATCCCTCATCACAAGGGATACTTATACAACATACAAGGAAAAGAAAGACAATAAAGATGCAAGAAAACTCCCTCTACGGTCTTGATCTCCTTGGATTGATGAAGCCTTGAATGGTGATGCAATGGTGGCTTAAAACTTCACTCCAACTCCTTCTCCTATGCTCCTCTCCCTCTTGGTGATGATGTGTGCTCGTTTCCCACAAGGATCGTCGCCGGAAGATGGCTGGAAGGCCTCAAGGATGTGTGGTGGTGGCGGCCCCAAGAGGCCAGAAGAAGTCTCCCAAGTCTTCCCAAAGATGCCCTAATATACCCCCCAAAAATGGCCCAATCCCGAGTGGTATACCCGACTCAATGAGGGACCTCATTGAGTCCTCATTGACACTGTTCGGAGTAAGAAAATTCCACAAATGCCTTCAATCAAACAAACTCCTTTGTGGCATAGTGATCATCCCGGGCAGCATTGAGGCCGTACGCCATGATTCGATTCCTGTCTTGAAAACTTCCCAGGTGCTACAGTGGAAGCTACAGCGCTCTTACTACAATGCATGTGCTACATTACCTTGCTGCGATACTCGGCCTACGGTGAATACGCTACGATTTCTCGTGACACAGTTATCTTCTCTTTTTCGCCTAAATCGTATCCCTCAGTGTCCTCCGTGGCATTTCCATGCCCTACAAAGTAAATAACACCGATTAAGCACAAAACGAGCATCAATTCTTACAAAAATACATGCTATGAGCAACAAATACATATACTAAAATACATACATTTAGACACTTATCAGTGCCCATGCTCGAATAGCACTTCTTTGAAAAGCTGTCGTCATATTCTTGAAACCGCTCGTACTCTTTCTCTCATTGTCTCCCATGTTCCCCTCACTTTTGGGTTGAGAGCTGTCTCTCTGCTATTTACCTCATCAATCTTCAGCCCTCTTCCTTTCTTCAGGGTTGTAGTCTAGGGGAATGTCTTTTTTCCAGCCCACCCTGTTATTCTCATCTTCGTGTGTTTGGTTGTTTGTGTTATGTCCTCCTTCTGCCTCGAGAGCGGACTAAACTTTCACCTCGATCGTTCCTTGTGTCTTCCTTGGTTATAGTCCCGAGCACAAAGGCTATCGATGTTATGATCTCTTACCGCGTCGCCTCCGTATCTCGCGTGATGTCTCCTTTGTTGAGGATCGTCCTTCCTTTGTCCCTTCCCCTTCCAATTCTTCTCACTCCTCTACTACATCATCCGATGTTCAGTTTCTCATTGTGTCCTCACCACCTCCTCTGTCCCCACCTGTATCTCATCCATCCACTCCTCTATCTGGTTCACCGTTGACTACTCGACCCTCATCCCGGGTTTCTATTCCCGCTCCTCCTCTTCCCGCAGTCACTCCCCAGCGTCAACGGCTTCCTCTGATGTGTTCCCTGTGGATGATCTCCCTGCACGTCGCTATCCTCTTGGTGATCGGCATCCCCCTGATCGCCTTAATCTTGCCTCTCAGCTTCTTGACCTACCTATTTCTCCCTCCAATGGCCCTCCAAAGCCATCTTCTTACCGAGAGGCTGTCAAAATACCCGAGTGGCAAGCTCGCTATGTGCTGCCGAGTTGAGGCGCTCGAGCGCACCTCTACATGGGATTTAGTTCCCCTTCCTCCTGGTACTGTTCCGATTACCTTCAAGTGGATCTATAAAGTCAAGACTCGCTCTGACGGTTTTGTAGAGCGGTACAAGGCTCGCCTTGTGGCTCGTGGTTTTCAGCAGGAGCAGGGACGAGATTATGATGAGACTTTTGCTCCCATAGCTCATATGACTACCATTCGAGCTCTCATTCTCTTAGGCATTGTTCGATGATGGTCCCTCTTTCGACTTGATGTGAAGAATGTCACGGGGATCTTCAGCGAGGGAGGTTTACATGCTTCCTCCCCGGTTTTTCTTCTCGCTTTCTGGTTTCGTCATGCAGCCTTGGGAAGGCTCTTTATGGTCTCAAACAGGTTCCTCGAGGCTCGGTTTGGGCGTTCGATCTCGTGGTTGCTACTTGGTTTTTAGCCTAGTCGCATGATCCCGCTTTTGTTTGTGTACTCTTCCTCTCGTGGTCGGACTTTGTTGTTGCTTTATGTGGATGATATGATCATCACTGATGATGATCCTGCTCATGCAAATTTTGTCAAGCATCACCTTCAGTAACATTTCCAGATAACTGATCTTGGTCGATTGAGCTCTTTTTTGGGCATTGAGGTCACTTCTACTTCTATCGGTTATCGAGTTATCAGACGTTACACATCCTGATATCCTCGCGCGATCCCTCTCTCGACTCTTGTGCTGCGGACCCACTCCTATGGAGCTACATCTCCAGTTGCGTGCTGATGAGGGGACTCCCTTATCTCGATCCGCAGCACCGTCGTCACTCTGGTTGGGAGTTTGGTCTCATCTTACCCCTCACTCGTCCGGACATTGCTTATGTTGTGCATGTTTTGAGTCGGTTGTTAGTGCACCTACTTTTGTTCACTATGCCCATCTTTTGAGGCTTTTGCGCTATCTTTGGGCGACTCCGTCTCGAGGCCTTCTCTTTTCTCAGCACAGTTCTCTGGAGCTTCGTTCTTATTCTGATGCTACTTGGGCTAGTGATCCGATCGATCGCTGTTCATTCTCGGCTTTTTGTTTGTTCTTGGGCTCTTCTCTCATTGCTTGAAGTCTAGAAGCAAAGCGGCGTTTCTCGGTCTAGCTGAGCGAGCTTTTGCGCTATGGCTACTCATCGAGGAGATTGTTTGGTTGCGTAGGTTTTGCATGATCTTGGTGTTATCTCGCGTGCTCCTACTCCTCTACATTGTGACAACACGGTGCCATTCGGATCACTTTGAATCAGTCGAAACATTCCCTCTCCAAGCATATTGGTGTTGATGCTTTCTTCTTGCGTTATCAGTATAGCAAAGGCATTCTGGCTCCCCAATTTGTTCCTTCTGAGCGTCAGCTTGCAGATCTGTTTACTAAATCTCAGACACGGGCACAACATGATTTTCTCTTGTCCAAACTCTCGATGTTTGATCCCCCGTGAGTTTGTGGGGGGGGGTGTTAGGGAATATAGTTGTGTATATAGCTGTATATCTATATTTATATAGCTACCATATTTATATAACTGTGTATCTATATATACCTTGTACAATTATAGCTACCATACTGAGTTATAA